>NW_024609437.1:0-70000 GCF_018296145.1 Oncorhynchus tshawytscha
AGTAGTGTTCAATAGTACTGTGAACCACACAGCTGGGACTAGAGTAGTGTTCAATAGTACTGTGAACCACACAGCTGGGACTAGAGTAGTGTTCAATAGTACTGTGAACCACACAGCTGGGACTAGAGTAGTGTTCACAGCTAGTACTGACTGAACCATACAGCTGGGACTAGAGTAGTGTTCAATAGTACTGTGAACCATACAGCTGGGACTAGAGTAGTGTTCAATAGTACTGTGAACCATACAGCTGGGACTAGAGTAGTGTTCAATAGACTGAACCATACACTAGAGCTGGGACTACAGCTGGGACTAGAGTAGTGTTCAATAGACTGAACCACACAGCTGGGACTAGAGTAGTGTTCAATAGTACTGTGAACCATACAGCTGGGACTAGAGTAGTGTTCAATAGTACTGTGAACCATACAGCTGGGACTAGAGTAGTGTTCAATAGACTGTGAACCACACAGCTGGGACTAGAGTAGTGTTCAATAGTACTGTGAACCACACAGCTGGGACTAGAGTAGTGTTCAATAGTACTGTCAACCATACAGCTGGGACTAGAGTAGTGTTCAATAGTACTGTCAACCATACATTTCTTTCCTTCTCTGTTAGCAGTAGCCTGTTGGGTCTAACCCTGGTGTGTGTTAGCAGTAGCCTGTTGGGTCTAACCCAGGTGTGTGTTAGTAGTAGCCTGTTGGGTCTAACCCTGGTGTGTGTTAGCAGTAGCCTGCTCGTTCTAACCCTGGTGTATGTTAGTAGTAGCCTGTTGGGTCTAACCCTGGTGTGTGTTACCATTAGCCTGTTGGGTCTAACCCTGGTGTGTGTTAGCAGTAGCCTGTTGGGTCTAACCCTGGTGTGTGTTAGCAGTAGCCTCTTGGGTCTAACCCTGGTGTGTGTTAGCAGTAGCCTCTTGTGTCTAACCCTGGTGTGTGTTAGCAGTAGCCTGTTGGGTCTAACCCTGGTGTGTGTTAGCAGTAGCCTGTTGGGTCTAGCCCTGGTGTGTGTTAGCAGTAGCCTGTTGGGTCTAACCCTGGTGTGTGTTAGTAGTAGCCTGTTGGGTCTAACCCTGGTGTGTGTTAGCAGTAGCCTCTTGGGTCTAACCCTGGTGTGTGTGTTAGCAGTAGCCTGTGGAGTCTAACCCTGGTGTGTGTTAGCAGTAGCCTGTTGGGTCTAACCCTGGTGTGTGTTAGCAGTAGCCTCTTGGGTCTAACCCTGGTGTGTGTTAGTAGTAGCCTGTTGGGTCTAACCCTGGTGTGTGTTAGCAGTAGCCTCTTGGGTCTAACCCTGGTGTGTGTTAGCAGTAGCCTCTTGGGTCTAACCCTGGTGTGTGTTAGCAGTAGCCTCTTGGGTCTAACCCTGGTGTGTGTTAGCAGTAGCCTGTTGGTTCTAACCCTGGTGTGTGTTAGCAGTAGCCTCTTGGGTCTAACCCTGGTGTATGTGTTAGCAGTAGCCTGTTGGGTCTAACCCTGGTGTGTGTTAGCAGTAGCCTGTTGGGCAGTGGGTTTGGACCAGATGAAGGCCTCTCCAGACCCTCCATGCACACCACCAGCAGACACAGCTCTGGGGGGCTCTACGGACAAGGTACACACTATCTCTCTCTCTCCTCCTCCTCCTCATCTTCCTCCGCCTACTCTTCCTCACCTTCCTCATCCTCCTCATCTTCCTCCTCTCTCTCCCTCATCTTCCTCCTTCTCTTCCTCTTCCTCGTCTTCCTCCACCTACTATTACTCACATTCCTCCTCCTCATCTTCCTCCTCTCCCTTCTCATCTTCCTCATCTCCATTTTCCTCCTCACTTTTTTGGTTAACACATGATTCCATGTGTGTTATTTCATAGTTTTGATAAATTCACTATTATTCTACAATGTAGAAAATAGTCAAAATAAAGAAACCCCCCTGAATGAGTAGATGTGTCCAAACTTTTGACTGGTACTGTGCACACTCCTTTGTTTTCATTGTCAAGTCAGATTACATATCAACTCTCTCTCTCTCTCTGTCTCTGTCTCTCGCTCTCTGTCTCTGTCTCTCGCTCTCTCTCACTCTCTCTCTCTCTCAATTCAATTCAACTCAAGGAGCTTTATTGGCATGGGAAACATATTTTGCCAAAGAAAGTGAAGTAGATTATAAACAAACATGAAATAAATAATAAAAATTAACAGTGAACATTACACTCACAGAAGTTTCAAAATAATAAAGTCTCTCTCTCTCTCTGTCTCTCTCTCTCTCTGTCTCTCTCTCTCTCTCTCTCTCTGTCTCTCTCTCTCTCTCTCTCTCTCTCTGTCTCATTCTCTCTCTCTCTCTCTCTTCTCTCTCTCTCTCTCTGTCTCTCTCTCTGTCTCTTCTCTCTCTCTCTCTCTCTCTCTCTCTGTTCTATATCTCTCTCTCTCTCTCTCTCTCTCTCTCTCTCTCTCTCTCTCTCTCAGAGCTCTCTCTCTCTGTCTCTCTCTCTCTCTCTCTCTCTCTGTCTCTGGTCTCTCTCTCTCTCTCTCTCTCTCTCTCTCTCTCTCTCTCTCTCTCTCTCTCTCTCTCTGTCTCTCTCTCTCTCTCTCTCTCTCTCTCTCTCTGTCTCTCTCTCTCTCTCTCTCTCTCTCTCTCTCTCTCTCTCTCTCTCTCTCTCTCTCTCTCTCTCTCTCTCTCTCTCTCTCTCTCTCTCTCTCTCTCTCTCTCTCTGATTTCTCTCTCTCTAAACATTCTCTCTCTCTCTCTCTCTCTCTCTCTCTCTCTCTCTCTCTCTCTCTGTCTCTCTCTCTCTCTCTCTCTCTCTCTCTCTCTGTCTCTCTCTCTCTCTCTCTCTCTCTTGTATACACTCTCTCTCTCTCTTGTATACACCCTCTCTCTCTCTCTCTTGTATACACCCTCTCTCCAGACTCAGAGCCCCAGAGAGGGATGGACCGTTACCTTGATAGTCTGTTCGACCATGTTCTTTCAGACGGCACTGGAGTAAGTAGTATACAAACACACACACACACACACACAGATCAGAGATGACTTGATGCAGTGATTTAATGTTCAGGTCAGAGATGGCTTGATGCAGTGATTTAGTGTTCAGGTCAGAGATAGCTTGATGCAGTGATTTAGTGTTCAGGTCAGAGATGGCTTGATGCAGTGATTTAGTGTTCAGGTCAGAGATGGCTTATGGACTTCCTCGTTGGCACTGTCTAGAGACTTGTGGTCTTCCTCTTTGGCAATGTCTAGAGACCTGTGTTCTTCCTCTTTGGCACTGTCTAGAGACCTGTGGTCTTCCTCTTTGGCACTGTCTAGAGGCTTGTGGTCTTCCTCTTTGGCACTGTCTATAGGCCTGTGGTCTTCCTCTTTGGCAATGTCTAGAGACCTGTGGTCTTCCTCTTTGGCACTGTCTAGAGACCTGTGGTCTTCCTCTTTGGCACTGTCTAGAGGCTTGTGGTCTTCCTCTTTGGCACTGTCTAGAGGCCTGTGGTCTTCCTCTTTTTTCTTCCAAAAAGGGTTCTTAGGTTGTTAAAGGTTCCAGGTAGACCAGAACACTGTGTCTGGGTCAGCAGCCTCATCACACATTATCTACAGGACCAGAACACTGGATCACCAGCCCCATCACACATTAGCCATCAGAACACATCACCAGCCCCATCACACACAGCCACACACACACACACACACACACACACACACACACACACACACACACACACACACACACACACACACACACACACACACACACACACACACACACACACACTGCAGCATTATCCATCTGATGGGACGTCCAGGGCAGGAATTAGCATGGAAAAGATCTGTTGTACAGCTCTCTCTCCCCTGTTACCGTAACTGTCACGGTGACCAGATCGCCACGGTGATATCCCACCCCCGGCAACCGGAGATGGCCTTACGAGGAACTGACACTCATCAGATGGACCTAATTCATTAATGAGACCATGTCCTACATCTCACACACACACACACACACACACACACACACACACACACACACACACACACACACACACACACACACACACACACAGACACACACACCACTGACACACACACACCACTGACACACACAGAAACACACATCACGGACGCACACAGACAGAGCATAGACACACACACCACGGACACAAACAGGCGCACACAGTCACACCACTTACACACACACACACTCACCACGGACACACACACCACGGACACACACACTGACATATGGCCCAGTGGCTTAGATACATGAGAAGAGACGTGATGGTGATTCCACAGTCAAACACTGACCTGATTACTGATGTATGTTAAACACACACACACACGCACACACACACACACACACACACACTCACATGCACGCACGCACGCACACACACACACACAGACACACACACACACACTCACCACGGACACACACACCACGGACACACACATGCGCGCTCACACGGGTTAGCTATCATGGGTTACAATCTTAGTCTCTGTAACTTTCTCTCCCTTCTCCCTCTCTCTCAGGACCAGGAGCATCCATCTGGTCTCTCCAACAGGATGCAGGGGGGTGGGGGTGTCGGAGGGGGGAGATGGGACCCCCAGCCGGGCTCCAGCACCCCTTACTCCACCCAGCCACCCCCCGGAGGTCAGTCAATCTCACATACACCTCTGGAGTTTTAGCTTTTTTACTTTTATCATAGCCGTTAGCCTTTAGCCTATTATTTAGCAGTTATCTGTTCGTTGTAACCTAGCAGTTAGCTGTAACCTAGCGGTTAGCTGTAACCTAACTGTTAGCTTTAACCTGGCACTTAGCTGTAACCTAGCAGTTAGCCTTTAGCCTATTACTTAGCAGTTAGCTGTAACCTAGCAGTTAGCTGTAATCTAGCAGTTAGCTGTAACCTAGCAGTTAGCCTTTAGCCTATTACTTAGCAGTTAGCCGTAACAGAGCAGGTAGTTGTAATCTAGCAGTTAGCTGTAACCTTGCGGTTTGTTGTAACCTTGAGGTTTGCTGTAACCTAGCGGTTAGCTGTAACCTAGCAGTTAACCTTTAGACTATTGTTTAGCAGTTAGCTGTAACCTAGCAGGTAGTTGTAACCTAGCAGATAGTGGTAATCTACCAGTTAGCTGTAATCTAGCAGGTAGTTGTAACCTAGCAGGTAGTTGTAACCTAGCAGGTAGTTGTAACCTAGCATTTAGCTTTAACCTATCAGTTAATGGTTAACCTAGCATTTAGCTATTAACTTATCATATTGTAGCCTTTGGCTAAGTGTTTAAGTTTTAGCACTAGCATTTAGCCAGTGGTGGAAAAAAGTTCCCAATTGTCGTATTTGATTAAAAGTAAAGATTCTTTAATGGAAAATGACTCAATTAAAAGTCACCCAGTAAAATACTACTTGAGTAAAAGTCTAAAATTGTTTCGTTTTAAATATACTTTAGTATCCAAAGTAAAAGTATAAATCATTTCACATTCCGTATATGAAGCAAACTAGGTACATGGTTAGCCAGGGGCACACTCTATCACTCAGACATCATTTACAAAGGGAAAACATAATTTATAAAGGGGAAAACCAGCCACGTCACAGACACCAACATCTTCCTCCAGAAACACCTTCTTCAACCGCTTCGAGGCAAACACAGTGCAGCCAACGCGGGCCACCGACGTTCATGAGGACAGTGAGCTCTAGTTGTCCGTAGCCGACGTGAGTAAGACATTTAACCCTCGCAAGGCTGCCGGCCCAGATAGCAGTCATAGCCGCGTCCTCAGAGAATGTGCAGATCAGCTGGCTGGAGTGTTCACAGACATATTCAATCTCTCCCTGTCCCAGTCTGTTGTCCCCACTTGCTTAAAGATGTCCACCATTATTCCTGTACCCAAGAAAGCAAAGGTAATTGAACTAAATGACTGTCGCCCGTAGCACTCACTTCTGACATCAGGAAGTGTTTTCAGAGGCTAGTTAACGATCATATCACGTCCACCTTACATGACACCCTAGCCCCACTTCAGTTTGCAGATGACACAATAGTGGTAGGCCTGATTACCAACAATGACGAGACAGCCTACAGGGGGGATGTGAGGGTCCTGGCGGGAGTGGTGGTCCCAGGAAAATAACCTTTTCCATCAATGTCAACAAAACAAAGGAGCTGATCGTGGATCAGCAAAGGGAGCCACCTTTCCAAGTTCCTCTGCGTCACAGACATCCTGAAATGGTCCATCCAGACTGACCGGGTGGTGAAGAAGGCGCAACAGCTCCCCTAAGAACCTCACTTCTACAGATGCACCATTGTGAGCATCCTGTCGGGCTGTATCACCACCTGGTGCGGCAACTGCACCATCCGCAACCATAGGGTTCTCCAGAGGGTGGTGAGGTCAGCCCAACACATCACTGGGGGCACACTGCCTGCTCTCCAGGACATCTACAGCACTTGTCACAGGAAGGCCAAGAAGATCATCAAGGACCACAACCACCCGAGCCACTGCCTGTTCACCCCGTTGCCATCCAGAAGGCGAGGCCAGTACAGGTGCATCAAAGCAGGGACCGAGAGACTGAAAAACAGCTTCTATCTCAAGGCCATCAAACTGTTAAACAGCCATCACTAACACAGTGAGGCTGCTGTCCTATAGGCATAGACTAGATACATACAGACTCAAATCATTGTCCCTTTAACAAACGGATCACTAGTCACTTTAATAATGTTTACATATCCTGCATTGCTCAACTCATATGTATATACTGTATTTTATACCATCTATTGCATCTTAACTGTGCCGCTCAGTCAATGCTCATCCATATATTTATATGTATATATTCTCATTCCATCCCTTCACTTCGATTTGTGTGTATTAGGTTGTTGTTGGTGGATTGTTAGATATTACTTGTTAAAAATTTGCTGCACTGTCGGAACTAGAAGCACAAGCATTTCGCTACACTCGCGATAACATCTGCTAACCATGTGTATGTGACCAATAGAATTTGATTTGATTTGATTTGATTTTGAGAGGATGGGAGGGATTACCTAAACTGGGGCTTGGTCTGTCTCTGAGTCAATATCTTTACATGGCCTTGAAATGTGAAGAGAGGATCCAGGCTCCTAGATCATTTGGGTGGAGTCCATCATCCCTGTATAGCATACAATGGTTCTTCCTTTAAAAATGTTGTTGTTAATTGTCAGACATTGTAGCCATTAATTCTAGTTAGTGCTAGCTTGACCACCACAGGGCATCTTTGAGAAGCATTTGACTATTTTTAATAGTGGCTGTACTAGAGAATTTAAAACCTATTTTTTGTAAGAACATAGTATATGGGATTGATTTTAAGAAATGTTTCTTAATTAATTTGATTATTTTTATGGAGTTTCTATTCCAAGAAAAACTAGAAAAATGGAAAAAAAACTAAACCTTCAGGAAAATATGGCGCTGTACAACATGACCGGGTGGGAGTAGGCTACTAAAAGCAAAATAATCCTAACATTTCCACACCCTAATTGTAGTCTAACCAATACCCAAACGGAGATTCAGTGAAAATAAAAAAATCTCATTGATTGATCAAGACCAGTCTCCATGCTTGTCTCAGAGCAGCGCAAAACAGTGTTGAAATAGTTGACGACATGTCATTCAGTGTTATTTATTCCCATAGTAATTTGTTATGGATGGGGCGGCAGCGTAGCCTAGTGGTTAGTAATAATTCGTTATGGATCCATAATGAAAAAACATCTGCGTTACAATTATAATGTAGGTTAATAATAAATTCATGTTTTTGTAGGGGTTGATGCATTTTTGGGAGGGGGCAAATCTGGTTTATGCATTTGGTGGACGCTATGCATTTGGTGGACTCTGTAAGATGGACTTACTGTTGGTTGAAGATGATGAGCGATCGGCAAAGTCAATCAACAGCGCTCTAAACACAGTCATAAGACATCCTTGCCTCATGGAACGAGATGGAGTCACAATTGCCTCATGGGTCTCCCGCGCGCGGCCGGCACAGGTATCGAACCAGCAGGAGCTAGGAACACAAGCATTTAGTTAGATATTACTGCACTGTTGGAGCTAGGAACACAAGCATTTAGTTAGATATTACTGCATTGTTGGAGCTAGGAACACAAGCATTTAGTTTGATATTACTGTACTGTTGGAGCTAGGAACACAAGCATTTAGTTAGATATTACTGCATTGTTGGAGCTAGGAACACAAGCATTTAGTTTGATATTACTGTACTGTTGGAGCTAGGAACACAAGCATTTAGTTAGGTATTACTGCATAGTTGGAGTTAGGAACATAAGCATTTCGCTACACCTGTGATAACATCTGCAAAATATGTGTACGCGACCAAGAACATTTCATTTGATTTACAAACCAAGCATGTGTGTTTAGTGAGTCAGCCAGATCAGAGGCAGTAGGGATGACCAGGGATGTTCTCTTTATAAATGTGTGAATTGGACCATTTTCCTGTCCTGCTAAGCATTCAAATTGTAACGAGTACTTTTGCGAAAATGTATGGAGTAATATAGAACTGTAGTGGAGTAGAAATTGTCAAAAATATGAATAGGAAAGTGAAGCACAGATACCCGATATAGACTGACTGACTGAGTGATGACATTGACCTGCTTAGCGTTCGAAATTTAACTTTTGGGTGTCAGAGAAAATGTACGGAGAAAAAGTACAGTATTTTAATGAGGTAAGAATGAAAGTAATCAAAAACATAAATAGTAAAGTACAGAGAGCATAAAAACTGTGATATTTAAAGTAGTACCTTAAAGTGTTTTCAATGAATTTAGCTTGCAGCGTGTTTTGTGTGTTTCCTTCAGCGGTGAGGGTTTTGTGTGTTTCCTTCAGCGGTGAGGGTTTTGTGTGTTTCCTTCAGCGGTGAGGGTTTTGTGTGTTTCCTTCAGCTGTTGGAGCTAGGAACACAAGGTTTTGTGTGTTTCCTTCAGCGGTGAGCTGTTTCCTTCAGCGGTGAGGGTTTTGTGTGTTTCCTTCAGCGGTGAGGGTTTTGTGTGTTTCCTTCAGCGGTGAGGGTTTTGTGTGTTTCCTTCAGCGGTGAGGGTTTTGCCGATGTTGCCGGTGGTCCCAGTGGTTCCGGTGGTCCCGGTGGTCCCGGTGGCTCCGGTTGCTTCTGTAGTAGATGAACAGCATGCTGTCATTGCCCAGCAGCAACACGCCATCATGAACCAACAGGCCATCATTATGGTAGGTTACGTCTAACTTATTAACCATCATTGCATTCTAACTTATTAACCATCATTTATGGTTACTGTAACTAGGAACTAACTTATTAACCATCATTATGGTAGGAACACAACTTATTAACCATCATTATGGTAGGTTACAAGCATCTAACTTATTAACCATCATTATGGTTCTGTAGGAACACAAGTCTAACTTATTAACCATCATTATGGTAGGAACACAACATTTATTAACCATCATTATGTACTGTAGGAGCTACGAACACTAACTTATTAACCATCATTATGTACTGTAGGTTACGTCTAACTTATTAACCATCATTATGGTTAGGTTACGTCTAACTTATTAACCATCATTATGGTAGGTTACGTCTAACATTTATTAACCATCATTATGGTACTGTAGGATACATCTAACTTATTAACCATCATTATGGTAGGTTACGTCTAACTTATTAACCATCATTATGGTACTGTAGGTTACGTTAACTTATTAACCATCATTATGGGTAGGTTACACTAACATTTATTAACCATCATTATGTACTGTAGGATACGTCTAACTTATTAACCATCATTATGGTAGGTTATCTAACTTATTAACCATCATTATGGGTAGGTTACACTAACTTATTAACCATCATTATGTACTGTAGGTTAGTCTAACTTATTAACCATCATTATGCATTTAGGTTACGTCTAACTTATTAACCATCATTATGGTAGGTTACATCTAACTTATTAACCATCATTATGGTACTGTAGGTTACGTCTAACTTATTAACCATCATTATGGTAGGTTACGTCTAACATTTATTAACCATCATTATGTAGGTTACGTCTAACTTATTAACCATCATTATGGTTCTGTAGGTTACGTCTAACATTTAGTTATTAACCATATTATGGTACTGTAGGCTACGGAACTTATTAACCATCATTATGGTTAGGTTATATCTAACTTATTAACCATGTATGGTTCTGTAGGAACACAAGCATTTAGCCATCATTATGGTAGGATATGTCTAACTTATTAACCATCATTATGGTTCTGTAGGTTACGTCTAACTTATTAACCATCATTATGGTAGGTTACTGTCTAACTTATTAACCATCATTATGGTACTGATAGGTTACGTCTAACTTATTAACCATCATTATGTACTGTAGGTTACGTCTAACTTATTAACCATCATTATGGTTCTGTAGGTTACGTCTAACTTATTAACCATCATTATGGAGTAGGTTACACAAGCATATTAACCATCATTATGGTACTGTAGGAGCTACGTCTAACTTATTAACCATCATTATGGTAGGTTAGGAATCTAACTTATTAACCATCATTATGGTTCTGTAGGTTACGTCTAACATTTATTAACCATCATTATGGTACTGAACACAAGCATTTAGTTAGCTATTACTACTGTAGGTTACGTCTAACTTATTAACCATCATTATGGTACTGTAGGTTACATCTAACTTATTAACCATCATTATGGTTCTGTAGGTTAGCTCTAACTTATTAACCATCATTATGGTAGGTTACATCTAACTTATTAACCATCATTATGGTTCTGTAGGTTACTAGGAACTAACATTTATTAACCATCATTATGGTAGGTTACGAACTAACTTATTAACCATCATTATGTACTGTTAGGTTACGTCTAACTTATTAACCATCATTATGGTTCTGTAGGTTACACTAACATTTATTAACCATCATTATGTACTGTAGGTTACGTCTAACTTATTAACCATCATTATGGTAGGTTACATCTAACTTATTAAACACATTATGGTTCTGTAGGTTACGTCTAACTTATTAACACATCATTATGGTACTGTAGGTTACATCTAACTTATTAACCATCATTATGGTTCTGTAGGTTACGAACTAACTTATTAACCATCATTATGGTAGGTTACACTAACTTATTAACCATCATTATGGTTCTGTAGGTTACGTCTAACTTATTAACCATCATTATGTTAGGTTACTGTACTCTAACTTATTAACCATCATTATGGTTCTGTAGGTTACTGTCTAACTTATTAACCATCATTATGGTTCTTTAGGTTAGATAACTTATTAACCATCATTATGGTACTGTAGGAACTAACATTAACCATCATTATGGTAGGTTACTGTCTGTTAACTTATTAACCATCATTTGGTACTATTAGGTTACTGTTAACTTATTAACCATCATTATGGTAGGTTACGATCTAACTGTTATTAACCATCATTATGGCATTTAGTTAGTCTAATATTAACCATCATTATGGTTCTGTAGGTTACGTCTAACATTTATTAACCATCATTATGGTACTGTTTACGTTAACTTATTAACCATCATTATGGTAGGTTACATCTAACTTATTAACCATCAGTTATATGGTTCTGTAGGTTACATCTAACTTATTAGCCATCATTATGGTAGGTTAAGCATTTAACTTATTAACCATCATTATGGTTCTGAACACAAGCATTTACGTTAGAACTTATTAACCATCATTATGGAGCTAGTACACAAGCATTTAGTTAACTTATTAACCATCATTATGGAGCTAGGAACACAAGCATTTAGTTTAACCATCATTATGGAACTGTTACGTCTAACTATTAACCATCATTATGTTTCTGTATTACGTGTACTGTTATTAACCATCATTATTTGTCTGTAGGTTACGTCTAACTTATTAACCATCATTATGGTACTGTATTACGTCTAACTTATTAACCATCATTATGGTAGGTTAGTTAACTTATTAACCATCATTATGGAGCTGTAGGTTACGTCTAACATTTATTAACCATCATTATGGTACTGTTGGGTTACGTCTAACTTATTAACCATCATTATGGTACTGTAGGTTACTGTCTAACTTATTAACCATCATTTGGTTCTGTAGGTTACTCTAACTTATTAACCATCATTATGGTAGGTTACATTTTAGTCTAACTTATTAACATCATTATGGTTCTGTAGGTTACAAGCATTTAACTTATTAACCATCATTATAGGTTACGTCTAACTTATTAACCATCATTATGGTACTACTGTTACTGTCTAACTTATTAACCATCATTATGGTTCTGTAGGTTACTTCTAACTTATTAACCATCATGGTATGGTAGGTTTACGTCTAACTTATTAACCATCATTATGGTAGGTTACATCTAACTTATTAACCATCATTATGGTTCTGTAGGTTACGTCTAACTTATTAACCATCATTATGGTACTGTAGGTTACGTCTAACTTATTAACCATCATTATGGTTCTGTATTTACGTCTAACTTATTAACCATCATTATGGTAGGTTTCTAACTTAACCATCATTAGGGTTGTAGGTTACCTTCTAACTTATTAACCATCATTATGGTAGGTTGGTCTAACTTATTAACCATCATTATGGTTCTGTAGGTTCCGTCTAACTTATTAACCATCATTATGGTTCTGTAGGTTACGTCTAACTTATTAATCATCATTATGGTACTGTAGGATACGTCTAACTTATTAACCATCATTATGGTAGGTTACATCTAACTTATTAACCATCATTATGGTAGGTTACGTCTAACTTATTAACCATCATTATGGTAGGATACGTCTAACTTATTAATCATCATTATGGTACTGTAGGATACGTCTAACTTATTAACCATCATTATGGTAGGTTACGTCTAACTTATTAACCATCATTATGGTAGGTTACGTCTAACTTATTAACCATCATTATGGTAGGTTACGTCTAACTTATTAACCATCATTATGGTAGGTTTCGTCTAACTTATTAACCATCATTATGGTAGGATACGTCTAACTTATTAATCATCATTATGGTACTGTAGGATACGTCTAACTTATTAACCATCATTATGGTAGGTTACGTCTAACTTATTAACCATCATTATGGTACTGTAGGTTACGTCTAACTTATTAACCATCATTATGGTACTGTAGGATACGTCTAACTTATTAACCATCATTATGGTACTGTAGGTTACGTCTAACTTATTAACCATCATTATGGTTCTGTAGGTTACGTCTAACTTATTAACCATCATTATGGTAGGTTACGTCTAACTTATTAACCATCATTATGGTTCTGTAGGTTACGTCTAACTTATTAACCATCATTATGGTAGGTTACGTCTAACTTATTAACCATCATTATGGTAGGTTACGTCTAACTTATTAACCATCATTATGGTAGGTTACGTCTAACTTATTAACCATCATTATGGTAGGTTACGTCTAACTTATTAACCATCATTATGGTTCTGTAGGTTACATCTAACTTATTAACCATCATTATGGTACTGTAGGTTACGTCTAACTTATTAACCATCATTATGGTAGGTTACGTCTAACTTATTAACCATCATTATGGTACTGTAGGTTACGTCTAACTTATTAACCATCATTATGGTTCTGTAGGTTACGTCTAACTTATTAACCATCATTATGGTACTGTAGGATACGTCTAACTTATTAACCATCATTATGGTAGGTTACATCTAACTTATTAACCATTAATATGGTTCTGTAGGTTACGTCTAACTTATTAACCATCATTATGGTTCTGTAGGTTACATCTAACTTATTAACCATCATTATGGTTCTGTAGGTTACGTCTAACTTATTAACCATCATTATGGTAGGTTACGTCTAACTTATTAACCATCATTATGGTACTGTAGGTTACGTCTAACTTATTAACCATCATTATGGTAGGTTACGTCTAACTTATTAACCATCATTATGGTTCTGTAGGTTACGTCTAACTTATTAACCATCATTATGGTACTAGGATACGTCTAACTTATTAACCATCATTATGGTTCTGTAGGTTACGTCTAACTTATTAACCATCATTATGGTTCTGTAGGTTACGTCTAACTTATTAACCATCATTATGGTACTGTAGGTTCCGTCTAACTTATTAACCATCATTATGGTACTGTAGGTTACGTCTAACTTATTAACCATCATTATGGTAGGTTACGTCTAACTTATTAACCATCATTATAGTAGGTTACGTCTAACTTATTAACCATCATTATGGTACTGTAGGATACGTCTAACTTATTAACCATCATTATGGTAGGTTACATCTAACTTATTAACCATCAATATGGTTCTGTAGGTTACATCTAACTTATTAGCCATCATTATGGTAGGATATGTCTAACTTATTAACCATCATTATGGTTCTGTAGGTTACGTTTAACTTATTAACCATCATTATGGTACTGTAGGTTACATCTAACTTAATAACCATCATTATGGTACTGTAGGTTACATCTAACTTATTAACCATCATTATGGTAGGTTACGTCTAACTTATTAACCATCATTATGGTTCTGTAGGTTACGTCTAACTTATTAACCATCATTATGGTTCTGTAGGTTACGTCTAACTTATTAACCATCATTATGGTAGGTTTCGTCTAACTTATTAACCATCATTATGGTAGGATACGTCTAACTTATTAATCATCATTATGGTACTGTAGGATACGTCTAACTTATTAACCATCATTATGGTAGGTTACGTCTAACTTATTAACCATCATTATGGTACTGTAGGTTACGTCTAACTTATTAACCATCATTATGGTAGGATACGTCTAACTTATTAATCATCATTATGGTACTGTAGGATACGTCTAACTTATTAACCATCATTATGGTAGGTTACGTCTAACTTATTAACCATCATTATGGTACTGTAGATTACGTCTAACTTATTAACCATCATTATGGTACTGTAGGTTACGTCTAACTTATTAACCATCATTATGGTACTGTAGGTTACGTCTAACTTATTAACCATCATTATGGTAGGTTACGTCTAACTTATTAACCATCATTATGGTTCTGTAGGTTACGTTTAACTTATTAACCATCATTATGGTACTGTAGGTTACGTCTAACTTAATAACCATCATTATAGTACTGTAGGTTACATCTAACTTATTAACCATCATTATGGTTCTGTAGGTTACATCTAACTTATTAACCATCATTATGGTAGGTTACGTCTAACTTATTAACCATCATTATGGTAGGTTACGTCTAACTTATTAACCATCATTATGGTAGGTTACGTCTAACTTATTAACCATCATTATGGTAGGTTACGTCTAACTTATTAACCATCATTATGGTAGGTTACGTCTAACTTATTAACCATCATTATGGTAGGTTACGTCTAACTTATTAACCATCATTATGGTACTGTAGGTTACGTCTAACTTATTAACCATCATTATGGTTCTGTAGGTTACGTCTAACTTATTAACCATCATTATGGTAGGTTACGTCTAACTTATTAACCATCATTATGGTTCTGTAGGTTACGTCTAACTTATTAACCATCATTATGGTTCTGTAGGTTACGTCTAACTTATTAACCATCATTATGGTACTGTATTACGTCTAACTTATTAACCATCATTATGGTAGGTTACATCTAACTTATTAACCATCATTATGGTTCTGTAGGTTACGTCTAACTTATTAACCATCATTATGGTACTGTAGGTTACGTCTAACTTATTAACCATCATTATGGTAGGTTACGTCTAACTTATTAACCATCATTATGGTTCTGTAGGTTACATCTAACTTATTAACCATCATTATGGTAGGTTACATCTAACTTATTAACCATCATTATGGTTCTGTAGGTTACGTCTAACTTATTAACCATCATTATGGTAGGTTACGTCTAACTTATTAACCATCATTATGGTAGGTTACGTCTAACTTATTAACCATCATTATGGTAGGTTACGTCTAACTTATTAACCATCATTATGGTAGGTTACGTCTAACTTATTAACCATCATTATGGTACTGTAGGTTACATCTAACTTATTAACCATCATTATGGTGTAGGTTACGTCTAACTTATTAACCATCATTATGGTAGGTTATCTAACTTATTAACCATCATTATGGTACTGTAGGTTACGTCTAACTTATTAACCATCATTATGGTTCTGTAGGTTACGTCTAACTTATTAACCATCATTATGGTACTGTAGGTTACGTCTAACTTATTAACCATCATTATGGTAACTAACTTATTAACCATCATTATGGTTCTGTAGGTTACGTCTAACTTATTAACCATCATTATGGTACTGTAGGTTACGTCTAACTTATTAACCATCATTATGGTTCTGTAGGTTACGTCTAACTTATTAACCATCATTATGGGTAGGTTACGTCTAACTTATTAACCATCATTATGGTACTGTAGGTTACGTCTAACTTATTAACCATCATTATGGTTCTGTAGGTTACGTCTAACTTATTAACCATCATTATGGTACTGTAGGATACGTCTAACTTATTAACCATCATTATGGTAGGTTACATCTAACTTATTAACCATCATTATGGTTCTGTAGGTTACGTCTAACTTATTAACCATCATTATGGTACTGTAGGTTACGTCTAACTTATTAACCATCATTATGGTACTGTAGGTTACGTCTAACTTATTAACCATCATTATGGTACTGTAGGTTACGTCTAACTTAATAACCATCATTATAGTACTGTAGGTTACATCTAACTTATTAACCATCATTATGGTTCTGTAGGTTACATCTAACTTATTAACCATCATTATGGTAGGTTACGTCTAACTTATTAACCATCATTATGGTAGGTTACGTCTAACTTATTAACCATCATTATGGTAGGTTACGTCTAACTTATTAACCATCATTATGGTAGGTTACGTCTAACTTATTAACCATCATTATGGTACTGTAGGTTACGTCTAACTTATTAACCATCATTATGGTTCTGTAGGTTACGTCTAACTTATTAACCATCATTATGGTAGGTTACATCTAACTTATTAACCATCATTATGGTTCTGTAGGTTACGTCTAACTTATTAACCATCATTATGGTTCTGTAGGTTACGTCTAACTTATTAACCATCATTATGGTACTGTAGGATACGTCTAACTTATTAACCATCATTATGGTAGGTTACATCTAACTTATTAACCATTAATATGGTTCTGTAGGTTACGTCTAACTTATTAACCATCATTATGGTACTGTAGGTTACATCTAACTTATTAACCATCATTATGGTTCTGTAGGTTACGTCTAACTTATTAACCATCATTATGGTAGGTTACGTCTAACTTATTAACCATCATTATGGTTCTGTAGGTTACGTCTAACTTATTAACCATCTCTAACTTATTAACCATCATTATGGTTCTGTAGGTTACGTCTAACTTATTAACCATCATTATGGTACTGTAGGATACGTCTAACTTATTAACCATCATTATGGTAGGTTACATCTAACTTATTAACCATTAATATGGTTCTGTAGGTTACGTCTAACTTATTAACCATCATTATGGTTCTGTAGGTTACGTCTAACTTATTAACCATCATTATGGTACTGTAGGATACGTCTAACTTATTAACCATCATTATGGTAGGTTACATCTAACTTATTAACCATCATTATAGTAGGTTACGTCTAACTTATTAACCATCATTATGGTACTGTAGGATACGTCTAACTTATTAACCATCATTATGGTAGGTTACATCTAACTTATTAACCATCAATATGGTTCTGTAGGTTACATCTAACTTATTAGCCATCATTATGGTAGGTTATGTCTAACTTATTAACCATCATTATGGTTCTGTAGGTTACGTCTAACTTATTAACCATCATTATGGTACTGTAGGTTACATCTAACTTATTAACCATCATTATGGTTCTGTAGGTTACATCTAACTTATTAACCATCATTATGGTAGGTTACGTCTAACTTATTAACCATCATTATGGTACTGTAGGTTACGTCTAACTTATTAACCATCATTATGGTACTGTAGGTTACGTCTAACTTATTAACCATCATTATGGTAGGTTACGTCTAACTTATTAACCATCATCATTATGTAGGTTACGTCTAACTTATTAACCATCATTATGGTTCTGTAGGTTACATCTAACTTATTAACCATCATTATGGTAGGTTACGTCTAACTTATTAACCATCATTATGGTACTGTAGGTTACGTCTAACTTATTAACCATAGTTATGGTTCTGTAGGTTACGTCTAACTTATTAACCATCATTATGGTACTGTAGGATACGTCTAACTTATTAACCATCATTATGGTAGGATACGTCTAACTTATTAATCATCATTATGGTACTGTAGGTTACGTCTAACTTATTAACCATCATTATGGTACTGTAGGTTACATCTAACTTATTAACCATCATTATGGTTCTGTAGGTTACGTCTAACTTATTAACCATCATTATGGTAGGTTACGTCTAACTTATTAACCATCATTATGGTACTGTAGGTTACGTCTAACTTATTAACCATCATTATGGTAGGTTACGTCTAACTTATTAACCATCATTATGGTTCTGTAGGTTACGTCTAACTTATTAACCATCATTATGTTCTGTAGGTTACGTCTAACTTATTAACCATCATTATGGTATAGGATACGTCTAACTTATTAACCATCATTATGGTAGGTTACATCTAACTTATTAACCATCATTATGGTTCTGTAGGTTACGTCTAACTTATTAACCATCATTATGGTAGGTTACATCTGACTTATTAACCATCATTATGGTTCTGTAGGTTACGTCTAACTTATTAACCATCATTATGGTTCTGTAGGTTACGTCTAACTTATTAACCATCATTATGGTACTGTAGGTTCCGTCTAACTTATTAACCATCATTATGGTACTGTAGGTTACGTCTAACTTATTAACCATCATTATGGTAGGTTACGTCTAACTTATTAACCATCATTATAGTAGGTTACGTCTAACTTATTAACCATCATTATGGTAGGGTCTAACTTATTAACCATCATTATGGTAGGTTACGTCTAACTTATTAACCATCATTATGGTTCTGTAGGTTACATCTAACTTATTAACCATCATTATGGTACTGTAGGTTACGTCTAACTTATTAACCATCATTATGGGTAGGTTACGTCTAACTTATTAACCATCATTATGGTAGGATACGTCTAACTTATTAACCATCATTATGGTACAGTAGGTTACGTCTAACTTATTAACCATCATTATGGTAGGTTACGTCTAACTTATTAACCATCATTATGGTTCTGTAGGTTACGTCTAACTTATTAACCATCATTATGGTACTGTAGGTTACGTCTAACTTATTAACCATCATTATGGTACTGTAGGTTACGTCTAACCTATTAACCATCATTATGGTACTGTAGGTTACGTCTAACTTATTAACCATCATTATGGTAGGTTACGTCTAACTTATTAACCATCATTATGGTAGGTTACGTCTAACTTATTAACCATCATTATGGTACTGTAGGTTACGTCTAACTTATTAACCATCATTATGGTAGGTTACATCTAACTTATTAACCATCATTATGGTTCTGTAGGTTACGTCTAACTTATTAACCATCATTATGGTAGGTTACGTCTAACTTATTAACCATCATTATGGTTCTGTAGGTTACGTCTAACTTATTAACCATCATTATGGTTCTGTAGGTTACGTCTAACTTATTAACCATCATTATGGTAGGTTACGTCTAACTTATTAACCATCATTATGGTTCTGTAGGTTACGTCTAACTTATTAACCATCATTATGGTTCTGTAGGTTACGTCTAACTTATTAACCATCATTATGGTAGGTTACGTCTAACTTATTAACCATCATTATGGTAGGTTACGTCTAACTTATTAACCATCATTATGGTTCTGTAGGTTACGTCTAACTTATTAACCATCATTATGGTACTGTAGGTTACGTCTAACTTATTAACCATCATTATGGTTCTGTAGGTTACGTCTAACTTATTAACCATCATTATGGTACTGTAGGATACGTCTAACTTATTAACCATCATTATGGTAGGTTACATCTAACTTATTAACCATCATTATTAGGTTACGTCTAACTTATTAACCATCATTATGGTTCTGTAGGTTACGTCTAACTTATTAACCATCATTATGGTATCTGGTAGGTTACATCTAACTTATTAACCATCATTATGGTTCTGTAGGTTACGTCTAACTTATTAACCATCATTATGGTAGGTTACGTCTAACTTATTAACCATCATTATGGTTCTGTAGGTTACGTCTAACTTATTAACCATCATTATGGTACTGTAGGATACGTCTAACTTATTAACCATCATTATGGTAGGTTACATCTAACTTATTAACCATCAATATGGTTCTGTAGGTTACATCTAACTTATTAGCCATCATTATGGTAGGATATGTCTAACTTATTAACCATCATTATGGTTCTGTAGGTTACGTCTAACTTATTAACCATCATTATGGTTCTGTAGGTTACGTCTAACTTATTAACCATCATTATAGGGTCTAACTTATTAACCATCATTATGGTACTGTAGGTTACGTCTAACTTATTAACCATCATTATGGTACTGTAGGTTAACCATCGTAGGTTACGTCTAACTTATTAACCATCATTATGGTTCTGTAGGTTACGTCTAACTTATTAACCATCATTATGGTAGGTTACGTCTAACTTATTAACCATCATTATGGTTCTGTAGGTTACGTCTAACTTATTAACCATCATTATGGTACTGTAGGATACGTCTAACTTATTAACCATCATTATGGTAGGTTACATCTAACTTATTAACCATCAATATGGTTCTGTAGGTTACATCTAACTTATTAGCCATCATTATGGTAGGATATGTCTAACTTATTAACCATCATTATGGTTCTGTAGGTTACGTCTAACTTATTAACCATCATTATGGTTCTGTAGGTTACGTCTAACTTATTAACCATCATTATGGTACTGTAGGTTCCGTCTAACTTATTAACCATCATTATGGTACTGTAGGTTACGTCTAACTTATTAACCATCATTATGGTAGGTTACGTCTAACTTATTAACCATCATTATAGTAGGTTACGTCTAACTTATTAACCATCATTATGGTACTGTAGGTTACGTCTAACTTAATAACCATCATTATGGTTCTGTAGGTTACGTCTAACTTATTAACCATCATTATGGTAGGTTACATCTAACTTATTAACCATCATTATGGTTCTGTAGGTTACGTCTAACTTATTAACCATCATTATGGTAGGTTACGTCTAACTTATTAACCATCATTATGGTACTGTAGGTTACGTCTAACTTATTAACCATCATTATGGTACTGTAGGTTACGTCTAACTTATTAACCATCATTATGGTAGGTTACGTCTAACTTATTAACCATCATTATGGTAGGTTACGTCTAACTTATTAACCATCATTATGGTAGGTTATCTAACTTATTAACCATCATTATGGTTCTGTAGGTTACGTCTAACTTATTAACCATCATTATGGTTCTGTAGGTTACGTCTAACTTATTAACCATCATTATGGTAACCATCTGTAGGTTACGTCTAACTTATTAACCATCATTATGGTAGGTAGGTTACGTCTAACTTATTAACCATCATTATGGTAGGTTACGTCTAACTTATTAACCATCATTATGGTTCTGTAGGTTACGTCTAACTTATTAACCATCATTATGGTAGGTTACGTCTAACTTATTAACCATCATTATGGTTCTGTAGGTTACGTCTAACTTATTAACCATCATTATGGTTCTGTAGGTTACGTCTAACTTATTAACCATCATTATGGTAGGTTACGTCTAACTTATTAACCATCATTATGGTTCTGTAGGTTACGTCTAACTTATTAACCATCATTATGGTAGGTTACGTCTAACTTATTAACCATCATATGGTTCTGTAGGTTACATCTAACTTATTAGCCATCATTATGGTAGGTTACGTCTAACTTATTAACCATCATTATGGTTCTGTAGGTTACGTCTAACTTATTAACCATCATTATGGTACTGTAGGTTACATCTAACTTATTAACCATCATTATGGTTCTGTAGGTTACATCTAACTTATTAACCATCATTATGGTAGGTTACGTCTAACTTATTAACCATCATTATGGTTCTGTAGGTTACGTCTAACTTATTAACCATCATTATGGTAGGTTACGTCTAACTTATTAACCATCATTATGGTAGGTTACGTCTAACTTATTAACCATCATTATGGTAGGTTACGTCTAACTTATTAACCATCATTATGGTAGGTTACGTCTAACTTATTAACCATCATTATGGTAGGTTACGTCTAACTTATTAACCATCATTATGGTTCTGTAGGTTACATCTAACTTATTAACCATCATTATGGTACTGTAGGTTACGTCTAACTTATTAACCATAGTTATGGTTCTGTAGGTTACGTCTAACTTATTAACCATCATTATGGTACTGTAGGATACGTCTAACTTATTAACCATCATTATGGTAGGTTACATCTAACTTATTAACCATTAATATGGTTCTGTAGGTTACGTCTAACTTATTAACCATCATTATGGTACTGTAGGTTACATCTAACTTATTAACCATCATTATGGTTCTGTAGGTTACGTCTAACTTATTAACCATCATTATGGTAGGTTACGTCTAACTTATTAACCATCATTATGGTTCTGTA
Organism: Oncorhynchus tshawytscha; assembly: GCF_018296145.1. Lineage (NCBI taxonomy): Eukaryota > Metazoa > Chordata > Actinopteri > Salmoniformes > Salmonidae > Oncorhynchus > Oncorhynchus tshawytscha. The sequence continues at coordinate 22,774 of NW_024609437.1, forward strand.
GGTTACGTCTAACTTATTAACCATCATTATGGTACTGTAGGATACGTCTAACTTATTAACCATCATTATGGTAGGTTACATCTAACTTATTAACCATCAATATGGTTCTGTAGGTTACATCTAACTTATTAGCCATCATTATGGTAGGATATGTCTAACTTATTAACCATCATTATGGTTCTGTAGGTTACGTCTAACTTATTAACCATCATTATGGTTCTGTAGGTTACGTTTAACTTATTAACCATCATTATGGTACTGTAGGTTACGTCTAACTTAATAACCATCATTATGGTACTGTAGGTTACATCTAACTTATTAACCATCATTATGGTTCTGTAGGTTACATCTAACTTATTAACCATCATTATGGTAGGTTACGTCTAACTTATTAACCATCATTATGGTTCTGTAGGTTACATCTAACTTATTAACCATCATTATGGTAGGTTACGTCTAACTTATTAACCATCATTATGGTACTGTAGGTTACGTCTAACTTATTAACCATCATTATGGTACTGTAGGTTACGTCTAACTTATTAACCATCATTATGGTAGGTTACGTCTAACTTATTAACCATCATTATAGTAGGTTACGTCTAACTTATTAACCATCATTATGGTTCTGTAGGTTACATCTAACTTATTAACCATCATTATAGTAGGTTACGTCTAACTTATTAACCATCATTATGGTACTGTAGGTTACATCTAACTTATTAACCATCATTATGGTAGGTTACGTCTAACTTATTAACCATCATTATGGTACTGTAGGTTACGTCTAACTTATTAACCATCATTATGGTACTGTAGGTTACGTCTAACTTATTAACCATCATTATGTCTAACTTATTAACCATCATTATGGTAGGTTACGTCTAACTTATTAACCATCATTATGGTTCTGTAGGTTACGTCTAACTTATTAACCATCATTATGGTTCTGTAGGATAACTTATTAACCATCAGGTTTAACTTATTAACCATCATTATGGTACTGTAGGTTACGTCTAACTTATTAACCATCATTATGGTACTGTAGGTTACGTCTAACTTATTAACCATCATTATGGTAGGTTACGTCTAACTTATTAACCATCATTATATAGGTTACGTCTAACTTATTAACCATCATTATGGTTCTGTAGGTTACATCTAACTTATTAACCATCATTATGGTAGGTTACGTCTAACTTATTAACCATCATTATGGTTACATCTAACTTATTAACCATCTGTAGGTTACGTCTAACTTATTAACCATCATTATGGTATTAACCATCTGTAGGTTACGTCTAACTTATTAACCATCATTATGGTTCTGTAGGTTCTGTAGGTTACGTCTAACTTATTAACCATCATTATGGTACTGTAGGTTACGTCTAACTTATTAACCATCATTATGGTACTGTAGGTTACGTCTAACTTATTAACCATCATTATGGTAGGGTCTAACTTATTAACCATCATTGTAGGTTACGTCTAACTTATTAACCATCATTATGGTACTGTAGGTTACGTCTAACTTATTAACCATCATTATGGTAGGTTACGTCTAACTTATTAACCATCATTATATGTAGGTTACGTCTAACTTATTAACCATCATTATGGTACTGTAGGTTACGTCTAACTTATTAACCATCATTATGGTTCTGTAGGTTACGTCTAACTTATTAACCATCATTATGGTACTGTAGGTTACGTCTAACTTATTAACCATCATTATGGTACTGTAGGTTACGTCTAACTTATTAACCATCATTATGGTTCTGTAGGTTACGTCTAACTTATTAACCATCATTATAGGGTCTAACTTATTAACCATCATTATGGTAGGTTACGTCTAACTTATTAACCATCATTATGGTTCTGTAGGTTACGTCTAACTTATTAACCATCATTATGGTACTGTAGGTTACATCTAACTTATTAACCATCATTATGGTTCTGTAGGTTACGTCTAACTTATTAACCATCATTATGGTAGGTTACATCTAACTTATTAACCATCATTATGGTACTGTAGGTTACGTCTAACTTATTAACCATCATTATGGTAGGTTACGTCTAACTTATTAACCATCATTATGGTTCTGTAGGTTACGTCTAACTTATTAACCATCATTATGGTACTGTAGGATACGTCTAACTTATTAACCATCATTATGCTGTAGGTTACATCTAACTTATTAACCATCAATATGGTTCTGTAGGTTACATCTAACTTATTAACCATCATTATGGTAGGTTATGTCTAACTTATTAACCATCATTATGGTTCTGTAGGTTATCTAACTTATTAACCATCATTATGGTTCTGTAGGTTACGTCTAACTTATTAACCATCATTATGGTACTGTAGGTTACGTCTAACTTATTAACCATCATTATGGTACTGTAGGTTACATCTAACTTATTAACCATCATTATGGTTCTGTAGGTTACGTCTAACTTATTAACCATCATTATGGTAATGTAGGATACGTCTAACTTATTAACCATCATTATGGTAGGTTACATCTAACTTATTAACCATCAATATGGTTCTGTAGGTTACATCTAACTTATTAGCCATCATTATGGTAGGATATGTCTAACTTATTAACCATCATTATGGTTCTGTAGGTTACGTCTAACTTATTAACCATCATTATGGTTCTGTAGGTTACGTCTAAATTATTAAACATCAATATGGTACTGTAGGTTACGTCTAACTTATTAACCATCATTATGGTACTGTAGGTTACGTCTAACTTATTAACCATCATTATGGTAGGTTACATCTAACTTATTAACCATCATTATGGTAGGTTACATCTTACTTATTAACCATCATTATGGTTCTGTAGGTTACATCTAACTTATTAACCATCATTATGGTAGGTTACGTCTAACTTATTAACCATCATTATGGTACTGTAGGTTACGTCTAACTTATTAACCATCATTATGGTACTGTAGGTTACGTCTAACTTATTAACCATCATTATGGTACTGTAGGTTACGTCTAACTTATTAACCATCATTATGGTAGGTTACGTCTAACTTATTAACCATCATTATGGTAGGTTACGTCTAACTTATTAACCATCATTATGGTTCTGTGGATACATCTAACTTATTAACCATCATTATAGTAGGTTACGTCTAACTTATTAACCATCATTATGGTACTGTAGGTTACATCTAACTTATTAACCATCATTATGGTAGGTTACGTCTAACTTATTAACCATCATTATGGTACTGTAGGTTACGTCTAACTTATTAACCATCATTATGGTACTGTAGGTTACGTCTAACTTATTAACCATCATTATGGTAGGTTACGTCTAACTTATTAACCATCATTATGGTAGGTTACGTCTAACTTATTAACCATCATTATATGGTTACTCTAACTTATTAACCATCATTATGGTTCTGTAGGATACATCTAACTTATTAACCATCATTATAGTAGGTTACGTCTAACTTATTAACCATCATTATGGTACTGTAGGTTACGTCTAACTTATTAACCATCATTATGGTACTGTAGGTTACGTCTAACTTATTAACCATCATTATGGTAGGTTACGTCTAACTTATTAACCATCATTATGGTACTGTAGGTTACATCTAACTTATTAACCATCATTATGGTAGGTTACGTCTAACTTATTAACCATCATTATGTTCTGTAGGTTACGTCTAAATTATTAAACATCAATATGGTACTGTAGGTTACGTCTAACTTATTAACCATCATTATGGTACTGTAGGTTACATCTAACTTAATAACCATCATTATGGTACTGTAGGTTACATCTAACTTATTAACCATCATTATGGTAGGTTACGTCTAACTTATTAACCATCATTATGGTTCTGTAGGTTACATCTAACTTATTAACCATCATTATGGTAGGTTACGTCTAACTTATTAACCATCATTATGGTACTGTAGGTTACGTCTAACTTATTAACCATAGTTATGGTTCTGTAGGTTACGTCTAACTTATTAACCATCATTATGGTACTGTAGGATACGTCTAACTTATTAACCATCATTATGGTAGGATACGTCTAACTTATTAATCATCATTATAGTAGGTTACGTCTAACTTATTAACCATCATTATGGTTCTGTAGGATACATCTAACTTATTAACCATCATTATAGTAGGTTAGGTCTAACTTATTAACCATCATTATGGTACTGTAGGTTACATCTAACTTATTAACCATCATTATGGTAGGTTACGTCTAACTTATTAACCATCATTATGGTACTGTAGGTTACGTCTAACTTATTAACCATCATTATGGTACTGTAGGTTACGTCTAACTTATTAACCATCATTATGGTAGGTTACGTCTAACTTATTAACCATCATTATGGTAGGTTACGTCTAACTTATTAACCATCATTATAGTAGGTTACTTCTAACTTATTAACCATCATTATGGTTCTGTAGGATACATCTAACTTATTAACCATCATTATAGTAGGTTACGTCTAACTTATTAACCATCATTATAGTAGGTTACGTCTAACTTATTAACCATCATTATGGTTCTGTAGGTTACATCTAACTTATTAACCATCATTATAGTAGGTTAGGTCTAACTTATTAACCATCATTATGGTACTGTAGGTTACATCTAACTTATTAACCATCATTATGGTAGGTTACGTCTAACTTATTAACCATCATTATGGTACTGTAGGTTACGTCTAACTTATTAACCATCATTATGGTACTGTAGGTTACGTCTAACTTATTAACCATCATTATGGTACTGTAGGTTACGTCTAACTTATTAACCATCATTATGGTAGGTTACGTCTAACTTATTAACCATCATTATGGTAGGTTACTAACTTATTAACCATCATTATAGTAGGTTACTTCTAACTTATTAACCATCATTATGGTTCTGTAGGATACATCTAACTTATTAACCATCATTATAGTAGGTTACGTCTAACTTATTAACCATCATTATGGTACTGTAGGTTACGTCTAACTTATTAACCATCATTATGGTACTGTAGGTTACGTCTAACTTATTAACCATCATTATGGTAGGGTCTAACTTATTAACCATCATTAAAGTAGGTTACGTCTAACTTATTAACCATCATTATGGGTAGGTTACGTCTAACTTATTAACCATCATTATGGTAGGTTACGTCTAACTTATTAACCATCATTATGGTAGGTTACGTCTAACTTATTAACCATCATTATGGTACTGTAGGTTACGTCTAACTTATTAACCATCATTATGGTTCTGTAGGTTACGTCTAACTTATTAACCATCATTATGGTACTGTAGGTTACGTCTAACTTATTAACCATCATTATGGTACTGTAGGTTACGTCTAACCTATTAACCATCATTATGGTTCTGTAGGTTACGTCTAACTTATTAACCATCATTATGGTAGGTTACGTCTAACTTATTAACCATCATTATGGTAGGATACGTCTAACTTATTAACCATCATTATGGTTCTGTAGGTTACATCTAACTTATTAACCATCATTATTGTTCTGTAGGGTCTAACTTATTAACCATCATTATGGTACTGTAGGTTACATCTAACTTATTAACCATCATTATGGTTCTGTAGGTTACGTCTAACTTATTAACCATCATTATGGTACTGTAGGATACGTCTAACTTATTAACCATCATTATGGTAGGTTACATCTAACTTATTAACCATCAATATGGTTCTGTAGGTTACATCTAACTTATTAGCCATCATTATGGTAGGATATGTCTAACTTATTAACCATCATTATGGTTCTGTAGGTTACGTCTAACTTATTAACCATCATTATGGTTCTGTAGGTTACGTCTAACTTATTAACCATCATTATGGTACTGTAGGTTCCGTCTAACTTATTAACCATCATTATGGTACTGTAGGTTACGTCTAACTTATTAACCATCATTATGGTTCTGTAGGTTACATCTAACTTATTAACCATCATTATGGTAGGTTACATCTAACTTATTAACCATCATTATGGTTCTGTAGGTTACATCTAACTTATTAACCATCATTATGGTAGGTTACGTCTAACTTATTAACCATCATTATGGTACTGTAGGTTACGTCTAACTTATTAACCATCATTATGGTACTGTAGGTTACGTCTAACTTATTAACCATCATTATGGTACTGTAGGTTACGTCTAACTTATTAACCATCATTATGGTAGGTTACGTCTAACTTATTAACCATCATTATAGTAGGTTACGTCTAACTTATTAACCATCATTATGGTTCTGTAGGATACATCTAACTTATTAACCATCATTATAGTAGGTTAGGTCTAACTTATTAACCATCATTATGGTACTGTAGGTTACATCTAACTTATTAACCATCATTATGGTAGGTTACGTCTAACTTATTAACCATCATTATGGTACTGTAGGTTACGTCTAACTTATTCACCATCATTATGGTACTGTATTACGTCTAACTTATTAACCATCATTATGGTAGGATACGTCTAACTTATTAACCATCATTATGGTAGGTTACGTCTAACTTATTAACCATCATTATAGTAGGTTACTTCTAACTTATTAACCATCATTATGGTTCTGTAGGATACATCTAACTTATTAACCATCATTATAGTAGGTTACGTCTAACTTATTAACCATCATTATGGTAGTAGGTTACGTCTAACTTATTAACCATCATTATGGTTCTGTAGGATACATCTAACTTATTAACCATCATTATAGTAGGTTAGGTCTAACTTATTAACCATCATTATGGTACTGTAGGTTACATCTAACTTATTAACCATCATTATGGTAGGTTACGTCTAACTTATTAACCATCATTATGGTACTGTAGGTTACGTCTAACTTATTAACCATCATTATGGTACTGTAGGTTACGTCTAACTTATTAACCATCATTATGGTACTGTAGGTTACGTCTAACTTATTAACCATCATTATGGTAGGATACGTCTAACTTATTAACCATCATTATGGTAGGTTACGTCTAACTTATTAACCATCATTATAGTAGGTTACTTCTAACTTATTAACCATCATTATGGTTCTGTAGGATACATCTAACTTATTAACCATCATTATAGTAGGTTACGTCTAACTTATTAACCATCATTATGGTACTGTAGGTTCCGTCTAACTTATTAACCATCATTATGGTACTGTAGGTTACGTCTAACTTATTAACCATCATTATGGTAGGTTACGTCTAACTTATTAACCATCATTAAAGTAGGTTACGTCTAACTTATTAACCATCATTATGGTACAGTAGGTTACGTCTAACTTATTAACCATCATTATGGTAGGTTACGTCTAACTTATTAACCATCATTATAGTGGGTTACGTCTAACTTATTAACCATCATTATGGTACTGTAGGTTACGTCTAACTTATTAACCATCATTATGGTTCTGTAGGTTACGTCTAACTTATTAACCATCATTATGGTACTGTAGGTTACGTCTAACTTATTAACCATCATTATGGTACTGTAGGTTACGTCTAACCTATTAACCATCATTATGGTTCTGTAGGTTACGTCTAACTTATTAACCATCATTATGGTAGGTTACGTCTAACTTATTAACCATCATTATCGTAGGTTACGTCTAACTTATCAACCATCATTATGGTTCTGTAGGTTACATCTAACTTATTAACCATCATTATGGTACTGTAGGTTACATCTAACTTATTAACCATCATTATTGTTCTGTAGGTTACGTCTAACTTATTAACCATCATTATGGTAGGTTACATCTAACTTATTAACCATCATTATGGTACTGTAGGTTACGTCTAACTTATTAACCATCATTATGGTAGGTTACGTCTAACTTATTAACCATCATTATGGTTCTGTAGGTTACGTCTAACTTATTAACCATCATTATGGTACTGTAGGATACGTCTAACTTATTAACCATCATTATGGTAGGTTACATCTAACTTATTAACCATCAATATGGTTCTGTAGGTTACGTCTAACTTATTAACCATCATTATAGTAGGTTACGTCTAACTTATTAACCATCATTATGGTTCTGTAGGTTACGTCTAACTTATTAACCATCATTCTGGTTCTGTAGGTTACGTCTAAATTATTAAACATCATTATGGTACTGTAGGTTCCGTCTAACTTATTAACCATCATTATGGTACTGTAGGTTACATCTAACTTATTAACCATCATTATGGTTCTGTAGGTTACGTCTAACTTATTAACCATCATTATGGTAATGTAGGATACGTCTAACTTATTAACCATCATTATGGTAGGTTACATCTAACTTATTAACCATCAATATGGTTCTGTAGGTTACATCTAACTTATTAGCCATCATTATGGTAGGATATGTCTAACTTATTAACCATCATTATGGTTCTGTAGGTTACGTCTAACTTATTAACCATCATTATTGTTCTGTAGGTTACGTCTAATTATTAAACATCAATATGGTACTGTAGGTTCCGTCTAACTTATTAACCATCATTATGGTACTGTAGGTTACATCTAACTTATTAACCATCATTATGGTTCTGTAGGTTACATCTAACTTATTAACCATCATTATGGTAGGTTACATCTAACTTATTAACCATCATTATGGTTCTGTAGGTTACATCTAACTTATTAACCATCATTATGGTAGGTTACGTCTAACTTATTAACCATCATTATGGTACTGTAGGTTACGTCTAACTTATTAACCATCATTATGGTACTGTAGGTTACGTCTAACTTATTAACCATCATTATGGTACTGTAGGTTACGTCTAACTTATTAACCATCATTATGGTAGGTTACGTCTAACTTATTAACCATCATTATAGTAGGTTACGTCTAACTTATTAACCATCATTATGGTTCTGTAGGATACATCTAACTTATTAACCATCATTATAGTAGGTTAGGTCTAACTTATTAACCATCATTATGGTACTGTAGGTTACATCTAACTTATTAACCATCATTATGGTAGGTTACGTCTAACTTATTAACCATCATTATGGTACTGTAGGTTACGTCTAACTTATTAACCATCATTATGGTACTGTAGGTTACGTCTAACTTATTAACCATCATTATGGTAGGATACGTCTAACTTATTAACCATCATTATGGTACAGTAGGTTACGTCTAACTTATTAACCATCATTATAGTAGGTTACTTCTAACTTATTAACCATCATTATGGTTCTGTAGGATACATCTAACTTATTAACCATCATTATAGTAGGTTACGTCTAACTTATTAACCATCATTATGGTACTGTAGGTTACGTCTAACTTATTAACCATCATTATGGTACTGTAGGTTACGTCTAACTTATTAACCATCATTATGGTAGGTTACGTCTAACTTATTAACCATCATTATAGTAGGTTACGTCTAACTTATTAACCATCATTATGGTTCTGTAGGATACATCTAACTTATTAACCATCATTATAGTAGGTTAGGTCTAACTTATTAACCATCATTATGGTACTGTAGGTTACATCTAACTTATTAACCATCATTATGGTAGGTTACGTCTAACTTATTAACCATCATTATGGTACTGTAGGTTACGTCTAACTTATTAACCATCATTATGGTACTGTAGGTTACGTCTAACTTATTAACCATCATTATGGTAGGATACGTCTAACTTATTAACCATCATTATGGTACAGTAGGTTACGTCTAACTTATTAACCATCATTATAGTAGGTTACTTCTAACTTATTAACCATCATTATGGTTCTGTAGGATACATCTAACTTATTAACCATCATTATAGTAGGTTACGTCTAACTTATTAACCATCATTATGGTACTGTAGGTTACGTCTAACTTATTAACCATCATTATGGTACTGTAGGTTACGGCTAACTTATTAACCATCATTATGGTAGGTTACGTCTAACTTATTAACCATCATTAAAGTAGGTTACGTCTAACTTATTAACCATCATTATGGTACAGTAGGTTACGTCTAACTTATTAACCATCATTATGGTAGGGTCTAACTTATTAACCATCATTATAGTGGGTTACGTCTAACTTATTAACCATCATTATGGTACTGTAGGTTACGTCTAACTTATTAACCATCATTATGGTTCTGTAGGTTACGTCTAACTTATTAACCATCATTATGGTAGTAGGTTACATCTAACTTATTAACCATCATTATGGTTCTGTAGGTTACATCTAACTTATTAACCATCATTATGGTAGGTTACATCTAACTTATTAACCATCATTATGGTTCTGTAGGTTACATCTAACTTATTAACCATCATTATGGTAGGTTACGTCTAACTTATTAACCATCATTATGGTACTGTAGATTACGTCTAACTTATTAACCATCATTATGGTACTGTAGGTTACGTCTAACTTATTAACCATCATTATGGTACTGTAGGTTACGTCTAACTTATTAACCATCATTATGGTAGGTTACGTCTAACTTATTAACATCATTATGGTAGGTTACGTCTAACTTATTAACCATCATTATGGTTCTGTAGGTTACATCTAACTTATTAACCATCATTATAGTAGGTTAGGTCTAACTTATTAACCATCATTATGGTACTGTAGGTTACATCTAACTTATTAACCATCATTATGGTAGGTTACGTCTAACTTATTAACCATCATTATGGTACTGTAGGTTACGTCTAACTTATTAACCATCATTATGGTACTGTAGGTTACGTCTAACTTATTAACCATCATTATGGTAGGATACGTCTAACTTATTAACCATCATTATGGTACAGTAGGTTACGTCTAACTTATTAACCATCATTATGGTAGGTTACGTCTAACTTATTAACCATCATTATGGTTCTGTAGGTTACATCTAACTTATTAACCATCATTATGGTAGGTTACGTCTAACTTATTAACCATCATTATGGTACTGTAGGTTACGTCTAACTTATTAACCATCATTATGGTACTGTAGGTTACGTCTAACTTATTAACCATCATTATGGTAGGATACGTCTAACTTATTAACCATCATTATGGTACAGTAGGTTACGTCTAACTTATTAACCATCATTATGGTAGGTTACGTCTAACTTATTAACCATCATTATAGTGGGTTACGTCTAACTTATTAACCATCATTATGGTACTGTAGGTTACGTCTAACTTATTAACCATCATTATGGTTCTGTAGGTTACGTCTAACTTATTAACCATCATTATGGTACTGTAGGTTACGTCTAACTTATTAACCATCATTATGGTAGGTTACGTCTAACTTATTAACCATCATTATGGTTCTGTAGGATACATCTAACTTATTAACCATCATTATAGTAGGTTAGGTCTAACTTATTAACCATCATTATGGTACTGTAGGTTACATCTAACTTATTAACCATCATTATGGTAGGTTACGTCTAACTTATTAACCATCATTATGGTACTGTAGGTTACGTCTAACTTATTAACCATCATTATGGTACTGTAGGTTACGTCTAACTTATTAACCATCATTATCTAACTTATTAACCATCATTATGGTAGGTTACGTCTAACTTATTAACCATCATTATAGTAGGTTACGTCTAACTTATTAACCATCATTATGGTTCTGTAGGATACATCTAACTTATTAAACATCATTATAGTAGGTTACGTCTAACTTATTAACCATCATTATGGTACTGTAGGTTACATCTAACTTATTAACCATCATTATGGTAGGTTACGTCTAACTTATTAACCATCATTATGGTACTGTAGGTTACGTCTAACTTATTAACCATCATTATGGTACTGTAGGTTACGTCTAACTTATTAACCATCATTATGGTAGGATACGTCTAACTTATTAACCATCATTATGGTAGGTTACGTCTAACTTATTAACCATCATTATAGTAGGTTACGTCTAACTTATTAACCATCATTGTGGTTCTGTAGGATACATCTAACTTATTAACCATCATTATAGTAGGTTACGTCTAACTTATTAACCATCATTATGGTACTGTAGGTTACGTCTAACTTATTAACCATCATTATGGTAGGTTACGTCTAACTTATTAACCATCATTATGGTACTGTAGGTTACGTCTAACTTATTAACCATCATTATGGTACTGTAGGATACGTCTAACTTATTAACCATCATTATGGTACTGTAGGTTACGTCTAACTTATTAACCATCATTATGGTTCTGTAGGTTACGTCTAACTTATTAACCATCATTATGGTAGGTTACGTCTAACTTATTAACCATCATTATCGTAGGTTACGTCTAACTTATCAACCATCATTATGGTAGGTTACGTCTAACTTATTAACCATCATTATGGTTCTGTAGGATACATCTAACTTATTAACCATCATTATAGTAGGTTACGTCTAACTTATTAACCATCATTATGGTACTGTAGGTTCCGTCTAACTTATTAACCATCATTATGGTACTGTAGGTTACGTCTAACTTATTAACCATCATTATGGTAGGTTACGTCTAACTTATTAACCATCATTATGGTACTGTAGGTTACATCTAACTTATTAACCATCATTATGGTAGGTTACGTCTAACTTATTAACCATCATTATGGTACTGTAGGTTACGTCTAACTTATTAACCATCATTATGGTACTGTAGGTTACGTCTAACTTATTAACCATCATTATGGTACTGTAGGTTACGTCTAACTTATTAACCATCATTATGGTACTGTAGGTTACGTCTAACTTATTAACCATCATTATGGTTCTGTAGGATACATCTAACTTATTAACCATCATTATAGTAGGTTAGGTCTAACTTATTAACCATCATTATGGTACTGTAGGTTACATCTAACTTATTAACCATCATTATGGTAGGATACGTCTAACTTATTAATCATCATTATGGTACTGTAGGTTACGGTCTAACTTATTAAACATCATTATGGTAGGTTACGTCTAATATTAACCATCATTATAGTAGGTTACGTCTAACTTATTAACCATCATTATGGTTCTGTAGGATACATCTAACTTATTAACCATCATTATGGTAGGTTACGTCTAACTTATTAACCATCATTATGGTTCTGTAGGTTACATCTAACTTATTAACCATCATTATGGTAGGTTACGTCTAACTTATTAACCATCATTATGGTACTGTAGGTTACGTCTAACTTATTAACCATCATTATGGTACTGTAGGTTACGTCTAACTTATTAACCATCATTATGGTAGGATACGTCTAACTTATTAACCATCATTATGGTAGGTTACGTCTAACTTATTAACCATCATTATAGTAGGTTACGTCTAACTTATTAACCATCATTATGGTTCTGTAGGATACATCTAACTTATTAACCATCATTATAGTAGGTTACGTCTAACTTATTAACCATCATTATGGTACTGTAGGTTACGTCTAACTTATTAACCATCATTATGGTACTGTAGGTTACGTCTAACTTATTAACCATCATTATGGTAGGATACGTCTAACTTATTAACCATCATTATGGTACTGTAGGTTACGTCTAACTTATTAACCATCATTATGGTAGGATACGTCTAACTTATTAACCATCATTATGGTACTGTAGGTTACATCTAACTTATTAACCATCATTATGGTACTGTAGGTTACGTCTAACTTATTAACCATCATTATGGTACTGTAGGTTACGTCTAACTTATTAACCATCATTATGGTACTGTAGGTTACGTCTAACTTATTAACCATCATTATGGTTCTGTAGGATACATCTAACTTATTAACCATCATTATAGTAGGTTAGGTCTAACTTATTAACCATCATTATGGTACTGTAGGTTACGTCTAACTTATTAACCATCATTATGGTACTGTAGGTTACGTCTAACTTATTAACCATCATTATGGTACTGTAGGTTACGTCTAACTTATTAACCATCATTATGGTAGGTTACGTCTAACTTATTAACCATCATTATGGTTTTGTAGGATACATCTAACTTATTAACCATCATTATAGTAGGTTAGGTCTAACTTATTAACCATCATTATGGTACTGTAGGTTACATCTAACTTATTAACCATCATTATGGTAGGTTACGTCTAACTTATTAACCATCATTATGGTACTGTAGGTTACGTCTAACTTATTAACCATCATTATGGTACTGTAGGTTACGTCTAACTTATTAACCATCATTATGGTAGGATACGTCTAACTTATTAACCATCATTATGGTACAGTAGGTTACGTCTAACTTATTAACCATCATTATAGTAGGTTACGTCTAACTTATTAACCATCATTATGGTTCTGTAGGATACATCTAACTTATTAAACATCATTATAGTAGGTTACGTCTAACTTATTAACCATCATTATGGTACTGTAGGTTACATCTAACTTATTAACCATCATTATGGTAGGTTACGTCTAACTTATTAACCATCATTATGGTACTGTAGGTTACGTCTAACTTATTAACCATCATTATGGTACTGTAGGTTACGTCTAACTTATTAACCATCATTATGGTAGGATACGTCTAACTTATTAACCATCATTATGGTAGGTTACGTCTAACTTATTAACCATCATTATAGTAGGTTACGTCTAACTTATTAACCATCATTATGGTTCTGTAGGATACATCTAACTTATTAACCATCATTATAGTAGGTTACGTCTAACTTATTAACCATCATTATGGTACTGTAGGTTACATCTAACTTATTAACCATCAGGTTACGTCTAACTTATTAACCATCATTATGGTACTGTAGGTTACGTCTAACTTATTAACCATCATTATGGTACTGTAGGTTACGTCTAACTTATTAACCATCATTATGGTACTGTAGGTTACGTCTAACTTATTAACCATCATTATGGTAGGATACGTCTAACTTATTAACCATCATTATGGTAGGTTACGTCTAACTTATTAACCATCATTATAGTAGGTTACGTCTAACTTATTAACCATCATTATGGTTCTGTAGGATACATCTAACTTATTAACCATCATTATAGTAGGTTACGTCTAACTTATTAACCATCATTATGGTACTGTAGGTTCCGTCTAACTTATTAACCATCATTATGGTACTGTAGGTTACGTCTAACTTATTAACCATCATTATAGTAGGTTACGTCTAACTTATTAACCATCATTATGGTACTGTAGGTTACGTCTAACTTATTAACCATCATTATGGTAGGTTACGTTTAACTTATTAACCATCATTATGGTACTGTAGGTTACGTCTAACTTATTAACCATCATTATGGTACTGTAGGATACGTCTAACTTATTAACCATCATTATGGTACTGTAGGTTACGTCTAACTTATTAACCATCATTATGGTACTGTAGGTTACGTCTAACTTATTAACCATCATTATGGTTCTGTAGGATACATCTAACTTATTAACCATCATTATAGTAGGTTAGGTCTAACTTATTAACCATCATTATGGTACTGTAGGTTACATCTAACTTATTAACCATCATTATGGTAGGTTACGTCTAACTTATTAATCATCATTATGGTACTGTAGGTTACGGTCTAACTTATTAAACATCATTATGGTAGGTTACATCATCATTATGGTACTGTAGGTTACGTCTAACTTATTAACCATCATTATGGTACTGTAGGTTACGTCTAACTTATTAACCATCATTATGGTACTGTAGGTTACGTCTAACTTATTAACCATCATTATGGTAGGTTACGTCTAACTTATTAACCATCATTATAGTAGGTTACGTCTAACTTATTAACCATCATTATGGTTCTGTAGGATACATCTAACTTATTAACCATCATTATGGTAGGTTACGTCTAACTTATTAACCATCATTATGGTACTGTAGGTTACGTCTAACTTATTAACCATCATTATGGTACTGTAGGTTACGTCTAACTTATTAACCATCATTATGGTAGGATACGTCTAACTTATTAACCATCATTATGGTAGGATACATCTAACTTATTAAACATCATTATAGTAGGTTACGTCTAACTTATTAACCATCATTATGGGTAGGTTACATCTAACTTATTAACCATCATTATGGTAGGTTACGTCTAACTTATTAACCATCATTATGGTACTGTAGGTTACGTCTAACTTATTAACCATCATTATGGTACTGTAGGTTACGTCTAACTTATTAACCATCATTATGGTAGGATACGTCTAACTTATTAACCATCATTATGGTAGGTTACGTCTAACTTATTAACCATCATTATAGTAGGTTACGTCTAACTTATTAACCATCATTATGGTTCTGTAGGATACATCTAACTTATTAACCATCATTATAGTAGGTTACGTCTAACTTATTAACCATCATTATGGTACTGTAGGTTACATCTAACTTATTAACCATCATTATGGTAGGTTACGTCTAACTTATTAACCATCATTATGGTACTGTAGGTTACGTCTAACTTATTAACCATCATTATGGTACTTAGGTTACGTCTAACTTATTAACCATCATTATGGTACTGTAGGTTACGTCTAACTTATTAACCATCATTATGGTAGGATACGTCTAACTTATTAACCATCATTATGGTAGGTTACGTCTAACTTATTAACCATCATTATAGTAGGTTACGTCTAACTTATTAACCATCATTATGGTTCTGTAGGATACATCTAACTTATTAACCATCATTATAGTAGGTTACGTCTAACTTATTAACCATCATTATGGTACTGTAGGTTCCGTCTAACTTATTAACCATCATTATGGTACTGTAGGTTACGTCTAACTTATTAACCATCATTATGGTAGGTTACGTCTAACTTATTAACCATCATTATGGTACTGTAGGTTACATCTAACTTATTAACCATCATTATGGTAGGTTACGTCTAACTTATTAACCATCATTATGGTACTGTAGGTTACGTCTAACTTATTAACCATCATTATGGTACTGTAGGTTACGTCTAACTTATTAACCATCATTATGGTACTGTAGGTTACGTCTAACTTATTAACCATCATTATGGTACTGTAGGTTACGTCTAACTTATTAACCATCATTATGGTTCTGTAGGATACATCTAACTTATTAACCATCATTATAGTAGGTTAGGTCTAACTTATTAACCATCATTATGGTAGGTTACGTCTAACTTATTAACCATCATTATGGTAGGATACGTCTAACTTATTAATCATCATTATGGTACTGTAGGATACGTCTAACTTATTAACCATCATTATGGTAGGTTACGTCTAACTTATTAACCATCATTATGGTACTGTAGGTTACGTCTAACTTATTAACCATCATTATGGTACTGTAGGATACGTCTAACTTATTAACCATCATTATGGTTCTGTAGGTTACGTCTAACTTATTAACCATCATTATGGTAGGTTACGTCTAACTTATTAACCATCATTATAGTAGGTTACGTCTAACTTATTAACCATCATTATGGTTCTGTAGGATACATCTAACTTATTAACCATCATTATGGTAGGTTACGTCTAACTTATTAACCATCATTATGGTACTGTAGGTTACGTCTAACTTATTAACCATCATTATGGTACTGTAGGTTACGTCTAACTTATTAACCATCATTATGGTAGGATACGTCTAACTTATTAACCATCATTATGGTAGGTTACGTCTAACTTATTAACCATCATTATAGTAGGTTACGTCTAACTTATTAACCATCATTATGGTTCTGTAGGATACATCTAACTTATTAACCATCATTATAGTAGGTTACGTCTAACTTATTAACCATCATTATGGTACTGTAGGTTCGTCTAACTTATTAACCATCATTATGGTACTGTAGGTTACGTCTAACTTATTAACCATCATTATGGTAGGTTACGTCTAACTTATTAACCATCATTATGGTACTGTAGGTTACATCTAACTTATTAACCATCATTATGGTAGGTTACGTCTAACTTATTAACCATCATTATGGTACTGTAGGTTACGTCTAACTTATTAACCATCATTATGGTACTGTAGGTTACGTCTAACTTATTAACCATCATTATGGTACTGTAGGTTACGTCTAACTTATTAACCATCATTATGGTACTGTAGGTTACGTCTAACTTATTAACCATCATTATGGTTCTGTAGGATACATCTAACTTATTAACCATCATTATAGTAGGTTAGGTCTAACTTATTAACCATCATTATGGTTCTGTAGGTTACTTCTAACTTATTATCCATCATTATGGTAGGATACGTCTAACTTATTAATCATCATTATGGTACTGTAGGTTACGTCTAACTTATTAACCATCATTATGGTAGGTTACGTCTAACTTATTAACCATCATTATGGTACTGTAGGTTACGTCTAACTTATTAACCATCATTATGGTAGGTTACATCTAACTTATTAACCATCATTATGGTAGGTTACATCTTACTTATTAACCATCATTATGGTTCTGTAGGTTACATCTAACTTATTAACCATCATTATGGTAGGTTACGTCTAACTTATTAACCATCATTATGGTACTGTAGGTTACGTCTAACTTATTAACCATCATTATGGTACTGTAGGTTACGTCTAACTTATTAACCATCATTATGGTAGGATACGTCTAACTTATTAATCATCATTATGGTACTGTAGGATACGTCTAACTTATTAACCATCATTATGGTAGGTTACGTCTAACTTATTAACCATCATTATGGTAGGTTTCGTCTAACTTATTAACCATCATTATGGTAGGATACGTCTAACTTATTAATCATCATTATGGTACTGTAGGATACGTCTAACTTATTAACCATCATTATAGTAGGTTACGTCTAACTTATTAACCATCATTATGGTACTGTAGGTTACATCTAACTTATTAACCATCATTATGGTAGGATACGTCTAACTTATTAACCATCATTATGGTAGGTTACGTCTAACTTATTAACCATCATTATAGTAGGTTACGTCTAACTTATTAACCATCATTATGGTTCTGTAGGATACATCTAACTTATTAACCATCATTATAGTAGGTTACGTCTAACTTATTAACCATCATTATGGTACTGTAGGTTCCGTCTAACTTATTAACCATCATTATGGTACTGTAGGTTACGGCTAACTTATTAACCATCATTATGGTAGGTTACGTCTAACTTATTAACCATTATTATGGTACAGTAGGTTACGTCTAACTTATTAACCATCATTATGGTAGGTTACGTCTAACTTATTAACCATCATTATAGTAGGTTACGTCTAACTTATTAACCATCATTATGGTACTGTAGGTTACGTCTAACTTATTAACCATCATTATGGTTCTGTAGGTTACGTCTAACTTATTAACCATCATTATGGTACTGTAGGTTACGTCTAACTTATTAACCATCATTATGGTACTGTAGGTTACGTCTAACCTATTAACCATCATTATGGTTCTGTAGGTTACGTCTAACTTATTAACCATCATTATGGTAGGTTACGTCTAACTTATTAACCATCATTATGGTAGGATACGTCTAACTTATTAACCATCATTATGGTTCTGTAGGTTAAGTCTAACTTATTAACCATCATTATGGTTCTGTAGGTTACTTCTAACTTATTATCCATCATTATGGTAGGATACGTCTAACTTATTAATCATCATTATGGTACTGTAGGTTACGTCTAACTTATTAACCATCATTATGGTAGGTTACGTCTAACTTATTAACCATCATTATGGTACTGTAGGTTACGTCTAACTTATTAACCATCATTATGGTAGGTTACATCTAACTTATTAACCATCATTATGGTACTGTAGGTTACATCTAACTTATTAACCATCATTATGGTAGGTTACGTCTAACTTATTAACCATCATTATGGTACTGTAGGTTACGTCTAACTTATTAACCATCATTATGGTACTGTAGGTTACGTCTAACTTATTAACCATCATTATGGTACTGTAGGTTACGTCTAACTTATTAACCATCATTATGGTACTGTAGGTTACGTCTAACTTATTAACCATCATTATGGTTCTGTAGGATACATCTAACTTATTAACCATCATTATAGTAGGTTAGGTCTAACTTATTAACCATCATTATGGTACTGTAGGTTACATCTAACTTATTAACCATCATTATGGTAGGATACGTCTAACTTATTAATCATCATTATGGTACTGTAGGTTACGGTCTAACTTATTAAACATCATTATGGTAGGTTACGTCTAACTTATTAACCATCATTATGGTACTGTAGGTTACGTCTAACTTATTAACCATCATTATGGTACTGTAGGTTACGTCTAACTTATTAACTATCATTATGGTACTGTAGGTTACGTCTAACTTATTAACCATCATTATGGTAGGTTACGTCTAACTTATTAACCATCATTATAGTAGGTTACGTCTAACTTATTAACCATCATTATGGTTCTGTAGGATACATCTAACTTATTAACCATCATTATGGTAGGTTACGTCTAACTTATTAACCATCATTATGGTACTGTAGGTTACGTCTAACTTATTAACCATCATTATGGTACTGTAGGTTACGTCTAACTTATTAACCATCATTATGGTAGGATACGTCTAACTTATTAACCATCATTATAGTAGGTTACGTCTAACTTATTAACCATCATTATGGTTCTGTAGGATACATCTAACTTATTAACCATCATTATAGTAGGTTACGTCTAACTTATTAACCATCATTATGGTACTGTAGGTTACATCTAACTTATTAACCATCATTATGGTAGGATACGTCTAACTTATTAACCATCATTATGGTAGGTTACGTCTAACTTATTAACCATCATTATAGTAGGTTACGTCTAACTTATTAACCATCATTATGGTTCTGTAGGATACATCTAACTTATTAACCATCATTATAGTAGGTTACGTCTAACTTATTAACCATCATTATGGTACTGTAGGTTCCGTCTAACTTATTAACCATCATTATGGTACTGTAGGTTACGGCTAACTTATTAACCATCATTATGGTAGGTTACGTCTAACTTATTAACCATTATTATGGTACAGTAGGTTACGTCTAACTTATTAACCATCATTATGGTAGGTTACGCCTAACTTATTAACCATCATTATAGTCGGTTACGTCTAACTTATTAACCATCATTATGGTACTGTAGGTTACGTCTAACTTATTAACCATCATTATGGTTCTGTAGGTTACGACTAACTTATTAACCATCATTATGGTACTGTAGGTTACGTCTAACTTATTAACCATCATTATGGTACTGTAGGTTACGTCTAACCTATTAACCATCATTATGGTTCTGTAGGTTACGTCTAACTTATTAACCATCATTATGGTAGGTTACGTCTAACTTATTAACCATCATTATGGTAGGATACGTCTAACTTATTAACCATCATTATGGTTCTGTAGGTTAAGTCTAACTTATTAACCATCATTATGGTTCTGTAGGTTACTTCTAACTTATTATCCATCATTATGGTAGGATACGTCTAACTTATTAATCATCATTATGGTACTGTAGGTTACGTCTAACTTATTAACCATCATTATGGTAGGTTACGTCTAACTTATTAACCATCATTATGGTACTGTAGGTTACGTCTAACTTATTAACCATCATTATGGTAGGTTACATCTAACTTATTAACCATCATTATGGTAGGTTACATCTTACTTATTAACCATCATTATGGTAGGTTACGTCTAACTTATTAACCATCATTATGGTACTGTAGGTTACGTCTAACTTATTAACCATCATTATGGTACTGTAGGTTACGTCTAACTTATTAACCATCATTATGGTACTGTAGGTTACGTCTAACTTATTAACCATCATTATGGTACTGTAGGTTACGTCTAACTTATTAACCATCATTATGGTTCTGTAGGATACATCTAACTTATTAACCATCATTATAGTAGGTTAGGTCTAACTTATTAACCATCATTATGGTACTGTAGGTTACATCTAACTTATTAACCATCATTATGGTAGGATACGTCTAACTTATTAATCATCATTATGGTACTGTAGGTTACGGTCTAACTTATTAAACATCATTATGGTAGGTTACGTCTAACTTATTAACCATCATTATGGTACTGTAGGTTACGTCTAACTTATTAACCATCATTATGGTACTGTAGGTTACGTCTAACTTATTAACTATCATTATGGTACTGTAGGTTACGTCTAACTTATTAACCATCATTATGGTAGGTTACGTCTAACTTATTAACCATCATTATAGTAGGTTACGTCTAACTTATTAACCATCATTATGGTTCTGTAGGATACATCTAACTTATTAACCATCATTATGGTAGGTTACGTCTAACTTATTAACCATCATTATGGTACTGTAGGTTACGTCTAACTTATTAACCATCATTATGGTACTGTAGGTTACGTCTAACTTATTAACCATCATTATGGTAGGATACGTCTAACTTATTAACCATCATTATGGTAGGTTACGTCTAACTTATTAACCATCATTATAGTAGGTTACGTCTAACTTATTAACCATCATTATGGTTCTGTAGGATACATCTAACTTATTAACCATCATTATAGTAGGTTACGTCTAACTTATTAACCATCATTATGGTACTGTAGGTTACATCTAACTTATTAACCATCATTATGGTAGGATACGTCTAACTTATTAACCATCATTATGGTAGGTTACGTCTAACTTATTAACCATCATTATAGTAGGTTACGTCTAACTTATTAACCATCATTATGGTTCTGTAGGATACATCTAACTTATTAACCATCATTATAGTAGGTTACGTCTAACTTATTAACCATCATTATGGTACTGTAGGTTCCGTCTAACTTATTAACCATCATTATGGTACTGTAGGTTACGGCTAACTTATTAACCATCATTATGGTAGGTTACGTCTAACTTATTAACCATTATTATGGTACAGTAGGTTACGTCTAACTTATTAACCATCATTATGGTAGGTTACGTCTAACTTATTAACCATCATTATAGTCGGTTACGTCTAACTTATTAACCATCATTATGGTACTGTAGGTTACGTCTAACTTATTAACCATCATTATGGTTCTGTAGGTTACGTCTAACTTATTAACCATCATTATGGTACTGTAGGTTACGTCTAACTTATTAACCATCATTATGGTACTGTAGGTTACGTCTAACCTATTAACCATCATTATGGTTCTGTAGGTTACGTCTAACTTATTAACCATCATTATGGTAGGTTACGTCTAACTTATTAACCATCATTATGGTAGGATACGTCTAACTTATTAACCATCATTATGGTTCTGTAGGTTAAGTCTAACTTATTAACCATCATTATGGTTCTGTAGGTTACTTCTAACTTATTATCCATCATTATGGTTCTGTAGGTTACGTCTAACTTATTAAACATCATTATAGTAGGTTACGTCTAACTTATTAAACATCATTATGGTAGGTTATAACTTATTAACCATCATTATGGTACTGTAGGTTACGTCTAACTTATTAAACATCATTATAGTAGGTTACGTCTAACTTATTAACCATCATTATAGTAGGTTACGTCTAACTTATTAACCATCATTATGGTACTGTAGGTTACGTCTAACTTATTAACCATCATTATGGTAGGTTACATCTAACTTATTAACCATCATTATGGTAGGTTACATCTTACTTATTAACCATCATTATTGTTCTTTAGGTTACATCTAACTTATTAACCATCATTATGGTACTGTAGGTTACGTCTAACTTATTAACCATCATTATGGTACTGTAGGTTACGTCTAACTTATTAACCATCATTATGGTACTGTAGGTTACGTCTAACTTATTAACCATCATTATGGTACTGTAGGTTACATCTAACTTATTAACCATCATTATAGTAGGTTAGGTCTAACTTATTAACCATCATTATGGTACTGTAGGTTACATCTAACTTATTAACCATCATTATGGTAGGATACGTCTAACTTATTAATCATCATTATGGTACTGTAGGTTACGGTCTAACTTATTAAACATCATTATGGTAGGTTACGTCTAACTTATTAACCATCATTATGGTACTGTAGGTTACGTCTAACTTATTAAACATCATTATAGTAGGTTACGTCTAACTTATTAAACATCATTATGGTAGGTTACGTCTAACTTATTAACCATCATTATGGTACTGTAGGTTACGTCTAACTTATTAACCATCATTATAGTAGGTTACGTCTAACTTATTAACCATCATTATGGTACTGTAGGTTACGTCTAACTTATTAACCATCATTATGGTACTGTAGGTTACGTCTAACTTATTAACCATCATTATGGTAGGTTACATCTAACTTATTAACCATCATTATGGTAGGTTACGTCTAACTTATTAACCATCATTATGGTTCTGTAGGTTACGTCTAACTTATTAACCATCATTATGGTACTGTAGGTTACGTCTAACTTATTAACCATCATTATGGTACTGTAGGTTACGTCTAACTTATTAACCATCATTATGGTACTGTAGGTTACGTCTAACTTATTAACCATCATTATGGTTCTGTAGGAGACATCTAACTTATTAACCATCATTATAGTAGGTTAGGTCTAACTTATTAACCATCATTATGGTACTGTAGGTTACATCTAACTTATTAACCATCATTATGGTAGGATACGTCTAACTTATTAATCATCATTATGGTACTGTAGGTTACGGTCTAACTTATTAAACATCATTATGGTAGGTTACGTCTAACTTATTAACCATCATTATGGTACTGTAGGTTA
The DNA here is from genome assembly GCF_018296145.1 of Oncorhynchus tshawytscha. Classification (NCBI taxonomy): domain Eukaryota; kingdom Metazoa; phylum Chordata; class Actinopteri; order Salmoniformes; family Salmonidae; genus Oncorhynchus; species Oncorhynchus tshawytscha. Next base: position 47,650 of record NW_024609437.1, read on the forward strand.
CGTCTAACTTATTAACCATCATTGTACTGTAGGTTACGTCTAACTTATTAACTATCATTATGGTACTGTAGGTTACGTCTAACTAATTAACCATCATTATGGTAGGTTACGTCTAACTTATTAACCATCATTATGGTAGGTTACATCTAACTTATTAACCATCATTATGGTTCTGTAGGTTACATCTAACTTATTAACCATCATTATGGTAGGTTACGTCTAACTTATTAACCATCATTATGGTACTGTAGGTTATGTCTAACTTATTAACCATCATTATGGTACTGTAGGTTACGTCTAACTAATTAACCATCATTATGGTAGGTTACGTCTAACTTATTAACCATCATTATGGTTCTGTAGGATACATCTAACTTATTAAACATCATTATAGTAGGTTACGTCTAACTTATTAACCATCATTATGGTACTGTAGGTTACATCTAACTTATTAACCATCATTATGGTAGGTTACGTCTAACTTATTAACCATCATTATGGTACTGTAGGTTACGTCTAACTTATTAACCATCATTATGGTAGGATACGTCTAACTTATTAACCATCATTATGGTAGGTTACGTCTAACTTATTAACCATCATTATAGTAGGTTACGTCTAACTTATTAACCATCATTATGGTTCTGTAGGTTACATCTAACTTATTAACCATCATTATAGTAGGTTACGTCTAACTTATTAACCATCATTATTGTTCTTTAGGTTACATCTAACTTATTAACCATCATTATGGTAGGTTACGTCTAACTTATTAACCATCATTATGGTACTGTAGGTTACGTCTAACTTATTAACCATCATTATGGTACTGTAGGTTACGTCTAACTTATTAACCATCATTATGGTACTGTAGGTTACGTCTAACTTATTAACCATCATTATGGTAGGTTACGTCTAACTTATTAACCATCATTATGGTTCTGTAGGATACATCTAACTTATTAACCATCATTATAGTAGGTTAGGTCTAACTTATTAACCATCATTATGGTACTGTAGGTTACATCTAACTTATTAACCATCATTATGGTAGGTTACGTCTAACTTATTAACCATCATTATGGTACTGTAGGTTACGTCTAACTTATTAACCATCATTATGGTACTGTAGGTTACGTCTAACTTATTAACCATCATTATGGTAGGATACGTCTAACTTATTAACCATCATTATGGTACAGTAGGTTACGTCTAACTTATTAACCATCATTATGGTAGGTTACGTCTAACTTATTAACCATCATTATGGTTCTGTAGGATACATCTAACTTATTAAACATCATTATGGTAGGTTACGTCTAACTTATTAACCATCATTATGGTTCTGTAGGTTACATCTAACTTATTAACCATCATTATGGTAGGTTACGTCTAACTTATTAACCATCATTATGGTACTGTAGGTTACGTCTAACTTATTAACCATCATTATGGTACTGTAGGTTACGTCTAACTTATTAACCATCATTATGGTAGGTTACGTCTAACTTATTAACCATCATTATAGTAGGTTACGTCTAACTTATTAACCATCATTATGGTTCTGTAGGATACATCTAACTTATTAACCATCATTATAGTAGGTTACGTCTAACTTATTAACCATCATTATGGTACTGTAGGTTACATCTAACTTATTAACCATCATTATGGTAGGTTACGTCTAACTTATTAACCATCATTATGGTACTGTAGGTTACGTCTAACTTATTAACCATCATTATGGTACTGTAGGTTACGTCTAACTTATTAACCATCATTATGGTACTGTAGGTTACGTCTAACTTATTAACCATCATTATGGTACTGTAGGTTACGTCTAACTTATTAACCATCATTATGGTAGGTTACGTCTAACTTATTAACCATCATTATCGTAGGTTACGTCTAACTTATTAACCATCATTATAGTAGGTTACGTCTAACTTATTAACCATCATTATGGTTCTGTAGGATACATCTAACTTATTAACCATCATTATAGTAGGTTACGTCTAACTTATTAACCATCATTATGGTACTGTAGGTTCCGTCTAACTTATTAACCATCATTATGGTACTGTAGGTTACGTCTAACTTATTAACCATCATTATGGTAGGTTACGTCTAACTTATTAACCATCATTATGGTACTGTAGGTTACATCTAACTTATTAACCATCATTATGGTAGGTTACGTCTAACTTATTAACCATCATTATGGTACTGTAGGTTACGTCTAACTTATTAACCATCATTATGGTACTGTAGGTTACGTCTAACTTATTAACCATCATTATGGTACTGTAGGTTACGTCTAACTTATTAACCATCATTATGGTACTGTAGGTTACGTCTAACTTATTAACCATCATTATGGTTCTGTAGGATACATCTAACTTATTAACCATCATTATAGTAGGTTAGGTCTAACTTATTAACCATCATTATGGTACTGTAGGTTACATCTAACTTATTAACCATCATTATGGTAGGATACGTCTAACTTATTAATCATCATTATGGGACTGTAGGTTACGGTCTAACTTATTAAACATCATTATGGTAGGTTACGTCTAACTTATTAACCATCATTATGGTACTGTAGGTTACGTCTAACTTATTAACCATCATTATGGTACTGTAGGTTACGTCTAACTTATTAACCATCATTATGGTACTGTAGGTTACGTCTAACTTATTAACCATCATTATGGTAGGTTACGTCTAACTTATTAACCATCATTATAGTAGGTTACGTCTAACTTATTAACCATCATTATGGTTCTGTAGGATACATCTAACTTATTAACCATCATTATGGTAGGTTACGTCTAACTTATTAACCATCATTATGGTACTGTAGGTTACGTCTAACTTATTAACCATCATTATGGTACTGTAGGTTACGTCTAACTTATTAACCATCATTATGGTAGGTTACGTCTAACTTATTAACCATCATTATGTCTAACTTATTAACCATCATTATAGTAGGTTACGTCTAACTTATTAACCATCATTATGGTTCTGTAGGATACATCTAACTTATTAACCATCATTATAGTAGGTTACGTCTAACTTATTAACCATCATTATGGTACTGTAGGTTACGTCTAACTTATTAACCATCATTATGGTAGGTTACGTTTAACTTATTAACCATCATTATGGTACTGTAGGTTACGTCTAACTTATTAACCATCATTATGGTACTGTAGGTTACGTCTAACTTATTAACCATCATTATGGTACTGTAGGTTACGTCTAACTTATTAACCATCATTATGGTACTGTAGGTTACGTCTAACTTATTAACCATCATTATGGTTCTGTAGGTATTAACCATCATTATAGTAGGTTACGTCTAACTTATTAACCATCATTATGGTAGTAGGTTACGTCTAACTTATTAACCATCATTATGGTACTGTAGGATTACGTCTAACTTATTAACCATCATTATGGTAGGTTACGTCTAACTTATTAACCATCATTATGGTTCTGTAGGATACATCTAACTTATTAAACATCATTATAGTAGGTTACGTCTAACTTATTAACCATCATTATGGTACTGTAGGTTACATCTAACTTATTAACCATCATTATGGTAGGTTACGTCTAACTTATTAACCATCATTATGGTACTGTAGGTTACGTCTAACTTATTAACCATCATTATGGTAGGATACGTCTAACTTATTAACCATCATTATGGTAGGTTACGTCTAACTTATTAACCATCATTATAGTAGGTTACGTCTAACTTATTAACCATCATTATGGTTCTGTAGGATACATCTAACTTATTAACCATCATTATAGTAGGTTACGTCTAACTTATTAACCATCATTATGGTACTGTAGGTTACATCTAACTTATTAACCATCATTATGGTAGGTTACGTCTAACTTATTAACCATCATTATGGTACTGTACATCTAACTTATTAACCATCATTATGGTAGGTTACGTCTAACTTATTAACCATCATTATGGTACTGTAGGTTACGTCTAACTTATTAACCATCATTATGGTACTGTAGGTTACGTCTAACTTATTAACCATCATTATGGTACTGTAGGTTACGTCTAACTTATTAACCATCATTATAGTAGGTTACGTCTAACTTATTAACCATCATTATGGTTCTGTAGGATACATCTAACTTATTAACCATCATTATGGTAGGTTAGGTCTAACTTATTAACCATCATTATGGTACTGTAGGTTACATCTAACTTATTAACCATCATTATGGTAGGTTACGTCTAACTTATTAACCATCATTATGGTACTGTAGGTTACGTCTAACTTATTAACCATCATTATGGTACTGTAGGTTACGTCTAACTTATTAACCATCATTATGGTAGGATACGTCTAACTTATTAACCATCATTATGGTAGGTTACGTCTAACTTATTAACCATCATTATAGTAGGTTACGTCTAACTTATTAACCATCATTATGGTTCTGTAGGATACATCTAACTTATTAAACATCATTATAGTAGGTTACGTCTAACTTATTAACCATCATTATGGTACTGTAGGTTACATCTAACTTATTAACCATCATTATGGTAGGTTACGTCTAACTTATTAACCATCATTATGGTACTGTAGGTTACGTCTAACTTATTAACCATCATTATGGTACTGTAGGTTACGTCTAACTTATTAACCATCATTATGGTAGGATACGTCTAACTTATTAACCATCATTATGGTAGGTTACGTCTAACTTATTAACCATCATTATAAGGTTACGTCTAACTTATTAACCATCATTATGGTTCTGTAGGATACATCTAACTTATTAACCATCATTATAGTAGGTTACGTCTAACTTATTAACCATCATTATGGTACTGTAGGTTACATCTAACTTATTAACCATCATTATGGTACTGTAGGTTACGTCTAACTTATTAACCATCATTATGGTACTGTAGGTTACGTCTAACTTATTAACCATCATTATGGTACTGTAGGTTACGTCTAACTTATTAACCATCATTATGGTTCTGTAGGATACATCTAACTTATTATCATTATAGTAGGTTAGGTCTAACTTATTAACCATCATTATGGTACTGTAGGTTACGTCTAACTTATTAACCATCATTATGGTACTGTAGGTTACGTCTAACTTATTAACCATCATTATGGTAGGTTACGTCTAACTTATTAACCATCATTATGGTTCTGTAGGATACATCTAACTTATTAACCATCATTATAGTAGGTTACGTCTAACTTATTAACCATCATTATGGTACTGTAGGTTACATCTAACTTATTAACCATCATTATGGTAGGTTACGTCTAACTTATTAACCATCATTATGGTACTGTAGGTTACGTCTAACTTATTAACCATCATTATGGTACTGTAGGTTACGTCTAACTTATTAACCATCATTATGGTAGGATACGTCTAACTTATTAACCATCATTATGGTAGGTTACGTCTAACTTATTAACCATCATTATAGTAGGTTACGTCTAACTTATTAACCATCATTATGGTTCTGTAGGATACATCTAACTTATTAACCATCATTATAGTAGGTTACGTCTAACTTATTAACCATCATTATGGTACTGTAGGTTACATCTAACTTATTAACCATCATTATGGTAGGTTACATCTAACTTATTAACCATCATTATGGTACTGTACATCTAACTTATTAACCATCATTATGGTAGGTTACGTCTAACTTATTAACCATCATTATGGTACTGTAGGTTACGTCTAACTTATTAACCATCATTATGGTACTGTAGGTTACGTCTAACTTATTAACCATCATTATGGTACTGTAGGTTACGTCTAACTTATTAACCATCATTATGGTAGGTTACGTCTAACTTATTAACCATCATTATGGTTCTGTAGGATACATCTAACTTATTAACCATCATTATAGTAGGTTAGGTCTAACTTATTAACCATCATTATGGTACTGTAGGTTACATCTAACTTATTAACCATCATTATGGTAGGTTACGTCTAACTTATTAACCATCATTATGGTACTGTAGGTTACGTCTAACTTATTAACCATCATTATGGTACTGTAGGTTACGTCTAACTTATTAACCATCATTATGGTGGTACGTCTAACTTATTAACCATCATTATAGTAGGTTACGTCTAACTTATTAACCATCATTATGGTTCTGTAGGATACATCTAACTTATTAAACATCATTATAGTAGGTTACATCTAACTTATTAACCATCATTATGGTACTGTAGGTTACATCTAACTTATTAACCATCATTATGGTAGGTTACGTCTAACTTATTAACCATCATTATGGTACTGTAGGTTACGTCTAACTTATTAACCATCATTATGGTACTGTAGGTTACGTCTAACTTATTAACCATCATTATGGTGGTTACTCTAACTTATTAACCATCATTATGGTAGGTTACGTCTAACTTATTAACCATCATTATGGTAGGTTACGTCTAACTTATTAACCATCATTATGGTTCTGTAGGTTACATCTAACTTATTAACCATCATTATAGTAGGTTACGTCTAACTTATTAACCATCATTATGGTACTGTAGGTTACATCTAACTTATTAACCATCATTATGGTAGGTTACGTCTAACTTATTAACCATCATTATGGTACTGTAGGTTACATCTTACTTATTAACCATCATTATTGTTCTTTAGGTTACATCTAACTTATTAACCATCATTATGGTACTGTAGGTTACGTCTAACTTATTAACCATCATTATGGTACTGTAGGTTACGTCTAACTTATTAACCATCATTATGGTACTGTAGGTTACGTCTAACTTATTAACCATCATTATGGTAGGTTACGTCTAACTTATTAACCATCATTATGGTTTTGTAGGATACATCTAACTTATTAACCATCATTATAGTAGGTTAGGTCTAACTTATTAACCATCATTATGGTACTGTAGGTTACGTCTAACTTATTAACCATCATTATGGTTCTGTAGGTTACGTCTAACTTATTAACCATCATTATGGTACTGTAGGTTACGTCTAACTTATTAACCATCATTATGGTACTGTAGGTTACGTCTAACTTATTAACCATCATTATGGTTCTGTAGGATACATCTAACTTATTAACCATCATTATAGTAGGTTAGGTCTAACTTATTAACCATCATTATGGTACTGTAGGTTACATCTAACTTATTAACCATCATTATGGTAGGTTACATCTAACTTATTAACCATCATTATGGTACTGTAGGTTACGGTCTAACTTATTAACCATCATTATGGTAGGTTACGTCTAACTTATTAACCATCATTATGGTACTGTAGGTTACGTCTAACTTATTAACCATCATTATGGTACTGTAGGTTACGTCTAACTTATTAACCATCATTATGGTACTGTAGGTTACGTCTAACTTATTAACCATCATTATGGTAGGTTACGTCTAACTTATTAACCATCATTATAGTAGGTTACGTCTAACTTATTAACCATCATTATGGTTCTGTAGGATACATCTAACTTATTAACCATCATAACTTATTAACCATCATTATGGTACTGTAGGTTACGTCTAACTTATTAACCATCATTATGGTACTGTAGGTTACGTCTAACTTATTAACCATCATTATGGTAGGGTCTAACTTATTAACCATCATTATGGTAGGTTACGTCTAACTTATTAACCATCATTATAGTAGGTTACGTCTAACTTATTAACCATCATTATGGTACTGTAGGTTACATCTAACTTATTAACCATCATTATGGTAGGTTACGTCTAACTTATTAACCATCATTATGGTACTGTAGGTTACGTCTAACTTATTAACCATCATTATGGTACTGTAGGTTACGTCTAACTTATTAACCATCATTATGGTACTGTAGGATACGTCTAACTTATTAACCATCATTATGGTACTGTAGGTTACGTCTAACTTATTAACCATCATTATGGTTCTGTAGGATACATCTAACTTATTAACCATCATTATAGTAGGTTAGGTCTAACTTATTAACCATCATTATGGTAGGTTACGTCTAACTTATTAACCATCATTATGGTACTGTAGGTTACGTCTAACTTATTAACCATCATTATGGTACTGTAGGTTACGTCTAACTTATTAACCATCATTATGGTAGGATACGTCTAACTTATTAACCATCATTATGGTAGGTTACGTCTAACTTATTAACCATCATTATAGTAGGTTACGTCTAACTTATTAACCATCATTATGGTTCTGTAGGTTACATCTAACTTATTAACCATCATTATAGTAGGTTACGTCTAACTGATTAACCATCATTATGGTACTGTAGGTTACGTCTAACTTATTAACCATCATTATGGTAGGTTACGTCTAACTTATTAACCATCATTAAAGTAGGTTACGTCTAACTTATTAACCATCATTATGGTACTGTAGGTTACGTCTAACTTATTAACCATCATTATGGTACTGTAGGTTAATCTAACTTATTAACCATCATTATGGTACTGTAGGTTACGTCTAACTTATTAACCATCATTATGGTACTGTAGGTTACGTCTAACTTATTAACCATCATTATAGTAGGTTACGTCTAACTTATTAACCATCATTATAGGATACATCTAACTTATTAACCATCATTATAGTAGGTTAGGTCTAACTTATTAACCATCATTATGGTACTGTAGGTTACATCTAACTTATTAACCATCATTATGGTAGGTTACATCTAACTTATTAACCATCATTATGGTACTGTAGGTTACGTCTAACTTATTAACCATCATTATGGTTCTGTAGGTTACATCTAACTTATTAACCATCATTATAGTAGGTTAGGTCTAACTTATTAACCATCATTATGGTAGGTTACGTCTAACTTATTAACCATCATTATGGTACTGTAGGTTACGTCTAACTTATTAACCATCATTATGGTACTGTAGGTTACGTCTAACTTATTAACCATCATTATGGTAGGATACGTCTAACTTATTAACCATCATTATGGTAGGTTACGTCTAACTTATTAACCATCATTATAGTAGGTTACGTTTCTAACTTATTAACCATCATTATGGTTCTGTAGGATACATCTAACTTATTAACCATCATTATAGTAGGTTACGTCTAACTGATTAACCATCATTATGGTACTGTAGGTTACATCTAACTTATTAACCATCATTATGGTAGGTTACGTCTAACTTATTAACCATCATTAAAGTAGGTTACGTCTAACTTATTAACCATCATTATGGTACAGTAGGTTACGTCTAACTTATTAACCATCATTATGGTACTGTAGGTTACGTCTAACTTATTAACCATCATTATGGTACTGTAGGTTACGTCTAACTTATTAACCATCATTATGGTACTGTAGGTTACGTCTAACTTATTAACCATCATTATAGTAGGTTACGTCTAACTTATTAACCATCATTATGGTTCTGTAGGATACATCTAACTTATTAACCATCATTATAGTAGGTTACGTCTAACTTATTAACCATCATTATGGTACTGTAGGTTACATCTAACTTATTAACCATCATTATGGTAGGTTACCTCTAACTTATTAACCATCATTATGGTACTGTAGGTTACGTCTAACTTATTAACCATCATTATGGTACTGTAGGTTACGTCTAACTTATTAACCATCATTATGGTAGGATACGTCTAACTTATTAACCATCATTATAGGTGGTAACTTATTAACCATCTATAGGTTACATCTAACTTATTAACCATCATTATGGTTCTGTAGGATACATCTAACTTATTAAACATCATTATAGTAGGTTACGTCTAACTTATTAACCATCATTATGGTACTGTAGGTTACATCTAACTTATTAACCATCATTATGGTAGGTTACGTCTAACTTATTAACCATCATTATGGTACTGTAGGTTACGTCTAAATCTTACATCTAACTTATTAACCATCATTATGGTACTGTAGGTTACGTCTAACTTATTAACCATCATTACTTATTAACCATCATTATGGTAGGTTACATCTAACTTATTAACCATCATTATGGTAGGATACGTCTAACTTATTAATCATCATTATGGTACTGTAGGATACGTCTAACTTATTAATCATCATTATGGTACTGTAGGATACGTCTAACTTATTAACCATCATTATGGTAGGTTACATCTAACTTATTAACCATCATTATGGTAGGTTACGTCTAACTTATTAACCATCATTATGGTAGGATACGTCTAACTTATTAACCATCATTATGGTTCTGTAGGATACATCTAACTTATTAACCATCATTATAGTAGGTTACGTCTAACTTATTAACCATCATTATGGTACTGTAGGTTACGTCTAACTTATTAACCATCATTATGGTAGGTTACGTCTAACTTATTAACCATCATTATGGTAGGTTACATCTAACTTATTAACCATCATTATGGTTCTGTAGGTTACATCTAACTTATTAACCATCATTATGGTAGGTTACGTCTAACTTATTAACCATCATTATGGTACTGTAGGTTACGTCTAACTTATTAACCATCATTATGGTACTGTAGGTTACGTCTAACTTATTAACCATCATTATGGTACTGTAGGTTACGTCTAACTTATTAACCATCATTATGGTACTGTAGGTTACGTCTAACTTATTAACCATCATTATGGTTTTGTAGGATACATCTAACTTATTAACCATCATTATAGTAGGTTAGGTCTAACTTATTAACCATCATTATGGTACTGTAGGTTACATCTAACTTATTAACCATCATTATGGTAGGTTACGTCTAACTTATTAACCATCATTATGGTACTGTAGGTTACGTCTAACTTATTAAACCATCATTATGGTAGGTTACGTCTAACTTATTAACCATCATTATGGTTCTGTAGGTTACGTTTAACTTATTAACCATCATTATGGTACTGTAGGTTACATCTAACTTAATAACCATCATTATGGTACTGTAGGTTACATCTAACTTATTAACCATCATTATGGTAGGTTACGTCTAACTTATTAACCATCATTATGGTTCTGTAGGTTACATCTAACTTATTAACCATCATTATGGTAGGTTACGTCTAACTTATTAACCATCATTATGGTACTGTAGGTTACGTCTAACTTATTAACCATCATTATGGTACTGTAGGTTACGTCTAACTTATTAACCATCATTATGGTAGGTTACGTCTAACTTATTAACCATCATTATAGTAGGTTACGTCTAACTTATTAACCATCATTATAGTAGGTTACGTCTAACTTATTAACCATCATTATGGTTCTGTAGGTTACATCTAACTTATTAACCATCATTATAGTAGGTTACGTCTAACTTATTAACCATCATTATGGTACTGTAGGTTACATCTAACTTATTAACCATCATTATGGTAGGTTACGTCTAACTTATTAACCATCATTATGGTACTGTAGGTTACGTCTAACTTATTAACCATCATTATGGTACTGTAGGTTACGTCTAACTTATTAACCATCATTATGGTACTGTAGGTTACGTCTAACTTATTAACCATCATTATGGTTCTGTAGGATACATCTAACTTATTAACCATCATTATGGTAGGTTAGGTCTAACTTATTAACCATCATTATGGTACTGTAGGTTACATCTAACTTATTAACCATCATTATGGTAGGTTACGTCTAACTTATTAACCATCATTATGGTACTGTAGGTTACGTCTAACTTATTAACCATCATTATGGTACTGTAGGTTACGTCTAACTTATTAACCATCTAACTTATTAACCATCATTATGGTTCTGTAGGTTACGTCTAACTTATTAACCATCATTATGGTAGGTTACGTCTAACTTATTAACCATCATTATGGTTCTGTAGGTTACATCTAACTTATTAACCATCATTATAGTAGGTTACGTCTAACTTATTAACCATCATTATGGTACTGTAGGTTACGTCTAACTTATTAACCATCATTATGGTAGGTTACGTCTAACTTATTAACCATCATTATGGTACAGTAGGTTCCGTCTAACTTATTAACCATCATTATGGTACTGTAGGTTACGTCTAACTTATTAACCATCATTATGGTAGGTTACGTCTAACTTATTAACCATCATTATAGTAGGTTACGTCTAACTTATTAACCATCATTATGGTACTGTAGGTTACGTCTAACTTAATAACCATCATTATGGTACTGTAGGTTACATCTAACTTATTAACCATCATTATGGTTCTGTAGGTTACATCTAACTTATTAACCATCATTATGGTAGGTTACGTCTAACTTATTAACCATCATTATGGTTCTGTAGGTTACATCTAACTTATTAACCATCATTATGGTAGGTTACGTCTAACTTATTAACCATCATTATGGTAGTAGGTTACGTCTAACTTATTAACCATCATTATGGTTCTGTAGGTTACATCTAACTTATTAACCATCATTATGGTTCTGTAGGTTACGTCTAACTTATTAACCATCATTATGGTTAATATTAATCATCATTATGGTACTGTAGGTTACGTCTAACTTATTAACCATCATTATGGTAGGTTACGTCTAACTTATTAACCATCATTATGGTACTGTAGGTTACGTCTAACTTATTAACCATCATTATGGTAGGTTACTGTACTTATTAACCATCATTATGGTTCTGTAGGTTTCATCTAACTTATTAACCATCATTATGGTAGGTTACATCTAACTTATTAACCATCATTATGGTACTGTAGGTTACATCTAACTTATTAACCATCATTATGGTACTGTAGGTTAAGTCTAACTTATTAACCATCATTATGGTACTGTAGGTTACGTCTAACTTATTAACCATCATTATGGTACTGTAGGTTACGTCTAACTTATTAACCATCATTATGGTACTGTAGGTTACGTCTAACTTATTAACCATCATTATAGTAGGTTAGGTCTAACTTATTAACCATCATTATGGTTCTGTAGGATACATCTAACTTATTAACCATCATTATAGTAGGTTAGGTCTAACTTATTAACCATCATTATGGTACTGTAGGTTACATCTAACTTATTAACCATCATTATGTTAGGTTACGTCTAACTTATTAACCATCATTATGGTACTGTAGGTTACGTCTAACTTATTAACCATCATTATGGTACTGTAGGTTACGTCTAACTTATTAACCATCATTATGGTACTGTAGGTTACGTCTAACTTATTAACCATCATTATGGTAGGTTACGTCTAACTTATTAACCATCATTATAGTAGGTTACGTCTAACTTATTAACCATCATTATGGTTCTGTAGGATACATCTAACTTATTAACCATCATTATAGTAGGTTACGTCTAACTTATTAACCATCATTATGGTACTGTAGGTTACGTCTAACTTATTAACCATCATTATGGTAGGTTACATCTAACTTATTAACCATCATTATGGTAGGTTACATCTTACTTATTAACCATCATTATTGTTCTTTAGGTTACATCTAACTTATTAACCATCATTATGGTACTGTAGGTTACGTCTAACTTATTAACCATCATTATGGTATTAGGTTACTAACATTAACCATCATTATGGTACTGTAGGTTACGTCTAACTTATTAACCATCATTATGGTACTGTAGGATACGTCTAACTTATTAACCATCATTATGGTACTGTAGGTTACGTCTAACTTATTAACCATCATTATGGTTCTGTAGGTTACGTCTAACTTATTAACCATCATTATGGTAGGTTACGTCTAACTTATTAACCATCATTATCGTAGGTTACGTCTAACTTATCAACCATCATTATGGTAGGTTACGTCTAACTTATTAACCATCATTATGGTAGGTTACGTCTAACTTATTAACCATCATTATGGTTCTGTAGGTTACGTCTAACTTATTAACCATCATTATGGTAGGATACGTCTAACTTATTAATCATCATTATGGTACTGTAGGTTACGTCTAACTTATTAACCATCATTATGGTAGGTTAACCATCATTATGGTAGGTTACATAACTTATTAACCATCATTATGGTTCTGTAGGTTACATCTAACTTATTAACCATCATTATGGTAGGTTACGTCTAACTTATTAACCATCATTATGGTACTGTAGGTTACGTCTAACTTATTAACCATCATTATGGTAGGTTACGTCTAACTTATTAACCATCATTATGGTACTGTAGGTTACGTCTAACTTATTAACCATCATTATGGTAGGTTACATCTAACTTATTAACCATCATTATGGTAGGTTACATCTTACTTATTAACCATCATTATGGTTCTGTAGGTTACATCTAACTTATTAACCATCATTATGGTAGGTTACGTCTAACTTATTAACCATCATTATGGTACTGTAGATTACGTCTAACTTATTAACCATCATTATAGGTTACTTCTAACTTATTATCCATCATTATGGTAGGTTACGTCTAACTTATTAACCATCATTATGGTACTGTAGGTTACGTCTAACTTATTAACCATCATTATGGTAGGTTACATCTAACTTATTAACCATCATTATGGTAGGTTACATCTTACTTATTAACCATCATTATGGTTCTGTAGGTTACATCTAACTTATTAACCATCATTATGGTAGGTTACGTCTAACTTATTAACCATCATTATGGTACTGTAGGTTACGTCTAACTTATTAACCATCATTATGGGTAGGTTATGTCTAACTTATTAACCATCATTATGGTACTGTAGGTTACGTCTAACTTATTAACCATCATTATGGTAGGTTACGTCTAACTTATTAACCATCATTAGTAGGTTACGTCTAACTTATTAACCATCATTATGGTTCTGTAGGATACATCTAACTTATTAACCATCATTATAGTAGGTTACGTCTAACTTATTAACCATCATTATGGTACTGTAGGTTACATCTAACTTATTATCATTATGGTAGGTTACGTCTAACTTATTAACCATCATTATGGTACTGTAGGTTACGTCTAACTTATTAACCATCATTATGGTACTGTAGGTTACGTCTAACTTATTAACCATCATTATGGTAGGATACGTCTAACTTATTAACCATCATTATGGTAGGTTACGTCTAACTTATTAACCATCATTATAGTAGGTTACGTCTAACTTATTAACCATCATTATGGTTCTGTAGGATACATCTAACTTATTAACCATCATTATAGTAGGTTACGTCTAACTTATTAACCATCATTATGGTACTGTAGGTTACGTCTAACTTATTAACCATCATTATGGTACTGTAGGTTACGTCTAACTTATTAACCATCATTATGGTAGGATACGTCTAACTTATTAACCATCATTATGGTACTGTAGGTTACATCTAACTTATTCACCTCCTTTCCTCTCCCTCCCCTTCCTCTCCCCCTCCTCCCCCTGCCCCTCTTCCCTCCTCCCCAGGCCCAGCAGATGACAATGCAGGCCATGGCTTTAGTAACATCCCCCATGACCTCGCCACCCACCTCCCCCCTCACCTCACCCCCATGAGCCCCCTCCTCCCCACTCTCTTCCCCCTAGCCCCTACACACATTTCCCCCAAGCCCATATGCTAGCATCACTCCTAGCCCTTATGCAACTTCCAGTCCAGCCAGCCCGTATGCTGTCATGCCTCCCAGCCCCTATGTTGCTTCCCCTGCCACCTCCAGTCCAGCCGGCCTCCCTGACCCCTATCCTGCCCCCCAGAGCCAGACCCCTAGACCCAACTCCACTACCCAGCCTGTCCCTGTCTACCCTGGGGCTAGCCAGCCCACCAGTCCTGAGGTACAGCCATATCCAGCCAGCCTCCCTGACCCCTATCCTTCCACCCAGGTGAGTTGATACGTACCTGAGTGTAGAACCTGTCCCCATGGGAGAACCCGTTGAAGAACCCTTCTGGGTTCCAAGTATTTTCCTTTCCACAGAGGGTTCTACAAGGAAACCGGATGGGTTCTTCAATGGGTTCTCCCATAGGGACGGTCAAAGAACCCTTTTAGGAAGCCTTTTTCCTAAGAGTATAGTACCTATACCTGCCCAGGTAACACTTCAGGTTGACTGTGGTGTATCTGCAGGATGTTAGGACATCAGGTTGACTGTGGTGTTTCTGCAGCTCAGGATGTTAGGACTTCAGGTTGACTGTGGTGTATCTGCAGGACATTAGGACTTCAGGTTAACTGTGGTGTATCTGCAGGATGTTAGGACTTCAGGTTGACTGTGGTGTATCTGTAGGATGTTAGGACTTCAGGTGTGTGTTGTGTGGCTCCCTCCTCCTCAGGCCAAGACCGCAGGTAAAGACGGGGTTCCTCATCAGAAGTCTCCAGCCGTCCCCATCAACAAGGAACCTGCCAGGAAGTTTGGTAATTCATTCATTAATAACATCACATGATTTTATATGATTTTATATGATTATATATTATTATATTATAATCATTATATGATTTATAACAATCAGACATTATATGATTTATAACAATCAGACATCACATGATTTATAACACAATCAGACATCACATGATTTATAACACAATCAGACATCACATGATTTATAACACAATCAGACATAAGATGATACATACCACAATCAGACATCATATGATTTATAACACAGTCAGACATCACATGATTTATAACACAGTCAGACATAAGATGATACATACCACAATCAGACATCACATGATTTATAACACAATCAGACATCACATGATTTATAACACAATCAGACATCACATGATTTATAACACAATCAGACATCACATGATTTATAACAATCAGACATCACATGATTTATAACACAATCAGACATCACATGATTTATAACACAGTCAGACATAATATGATACAAACCACAATCAGACATCATATGATTTATAACAATCAGACATCATATGATTTATAACAATCAGACATCATATGATTTATAACAATCAGACATCACATGATTTATAACAATCAGACATCACATGATTTATAACACAATCAGACATCATATGATATATACCACAATCAGACATTACCAGTAACCAGTCCTCTCTCTCCAGTGGTGACCAGTCCTCTGTCCCCTGTGATGACCAGTCCTCTGTCCCCTGTGATGACCAGTCCTCTCTCCCCTGTGGTGACCAGTCCTCTCTCCCTAGTGGTGACCAGTCTTCTCTCCCCAGTGGTGACCAGTCCTTTCTGCCCTGTGGTGACCAGTCCTCTCTCTCCAGTGGTGACCAGTCCTCTCTCCCCTGTGGTGACCAGTCCTCTCTCCCCTGTGGTGACCAGTCCTCTCTCTCCCTATGTGATGTGTAGCCCCGGTGGTGACCAGTCCTGCTCCCCCTGCTGCTGAGGTGGTGAAGTCATCAGTGTTGCCTCAGGTAGACATTGTACCCAGCAGTAACATCAAGGATATCATCAGACAGTACGACTCTCCTCCGCCCGTGACTGATGCCCTACCGCCCGGCAAGAGGTCAGAGGTCACAGACACACAGTGCTCAGCATCATGAAAACTCTATTCTGACTCCAGACTACTCTGCTTCTATTCAGTTTCCATTCAGCTTCTATTAAATTTGCATACATATTCTATTCATCCTTATTCAGTCTGTTTTATTCAGTCATTATTTTTTTTCCTTTTATTTCACCTTTTTTTAACCAGGTATTTATATATTATATATATAACCCTAACCCTTTATTTAACCAGGTATTTATATATTATATATATAACCCTAACCCTTTATTTAACCAGGTATTTATATATTATATATATAACCCTAACCCTTTATTTAACCAGGTATTTATATATTATATATATAACCCTAACCCTTTATTTAACCAGGTATTTATATATTATATATATAACCCTAACCCTTTATTTAACCAGGTAGGTTAGTTGAGAACAAGTTCTCGTTTACAACTGCGACCTGGCCAAGATAAAGCAAAGCAGTGCGACACAAACAACAACACAGAGTTACACATGGAATAAACAAACATACAGTCAATAACACAATAGAAAAAGTCTATATACAGTGTGTGCAAATGAGGTAAGATTAGGGAGGTAAGGCAATAAATATGTCATATTGGCGAAATAATGACAATTTAGCAATTAAACACTGGAGTGATCGATGTGCAGAAGATGAATGTGCAAGTAGAGATACTCAGCAATAAAATAAATAGCAATATGGGGATGAAGTAGTTGGGTGGGCTATTTACAGATGGGCTATGTACAGGTGCAGTGATCTGTGAGCTGCTCTGACAGCTGATGCTTAAAGTTAGTGAGGGAGATGTGAGTCTCCAGCTTCAGAGATTTTTGTAGTTCTTTCCAATCACTGGCAGCAGAGAACTGGAATGAAAGGCGGCCAAAGGAGGTGTTGGCTTTGGGGATGACCAGTGAGATATACCTGCTGGAGTGAGTGCTATGGGTGGATGCTGCTATGGTGACCAGTGAGCTGAGATAAGGCGGGGCTTTACCTAGCAGAGACTTGTAGATGACCTGGAGCCAGTAGATTTGGCGACGAATATGAAGCGAGGGACAGCCAATGAGAACATACAGGTCGCAGTGGTGGGTAGTATATGGGGCTTTGGTGATGAAACGGATGGCACTCTGATAGACTGCATCCAATTTGCTGAGTAGTGTGTTGGAGGCTATTTTGTAAATTACATCGCTGAAGTCAAAGATCGGTAGGATAGTCAGTTTTACGAGGGTATGTTTGGCAGCGTGAGTGAAGGATGTTTTGTTGTGAAATAGGAAGCCAATTCTAGATTTAATTTTGGATTGGAGATGCTCAATATGAGTCCGGAAGGAGAGGGTTATGGGGGAGTCTTGGACAACTTGCTGTGGGGGGTGCAGAGCTGTTGACCGGGGTAGGGGTAGCCAGGTGGAAAGCATGGCCAGCAGTAGAAAAATGCTTATTGAAATTCTCAATTATTGTAGATTTATCAGTGTTAACAGTGTTTCCTAGCCTCGGGGCAGCTGGGAGGAGGTGCTCTTATTCTCCATGGACTTTTTGGAGTTTGTAATACAGGATGCATATTCCTGTTTGAAAAAGCCTTGGCTTTTCTAACTGTCTGTGTATATTGGTTTCTAACTTCCCTGAAAAGTTGCATATCACGGGGGCTATTCGATGCTAATGCAGAATGCCACAGGATGTTTTTGTGCTGGTCGAGGACAGTCAGGTCTGGAGTGAAACAAGGGCTATATCTGTTCCTGGTTCAACATTTTTTTAAAGGGGCATGCTTATTTAAGATGGTGAGGAAGGCATTTTTAAAGAATAACCAGGCATCCTCTACTGACGGGATGAGGTCAATATCCTTCCAGGATACCCGGGCCAAGTCGATTAGAAAGGCCTGCTTGCTGAAGTGTTTAAGGGAGCGTTTGTCAGTGATGGGGATGCAGGCAATGAGGGTGCCGTTTGGGGCCGTTCGGTAGTCACTACTACGCTAGGCGAGCAGGGGACACAGCGTTCAGAGAAGTTAGTGGGCCGGGGATAGTAGATGGTTCTGCAGCGACATTGTAACAGAATAGCCTGTTGAGACCACATCAGGCGATCACGTCGGCAGTCCAGTCGTGATGGATCGGCGGGGCTCTGTGTCGAAAATAAAGGGTCAGGGCCAATTGGCAAAGGAGGTATTGTAGCCCTAGAATTTGCTGGTATATGGGTCTAGCTCGGGGCTAGCTCAAGGCTAACTGGTGCTTGCTTCGGGACGGAGCCGTTAGCTAACAGTAGCCAGTCGTTTGCAGCTAGCTAGCTGCGATGATCCGGAGTAATGATCCGGAGCGGCAGGAATCCGGTGATGTGGTAGAGAGAAGCAGTCCGATAAGCTCTGGGTTGATATTGCGCTGTGCAGACTGGCAGGTGATTGTCCGAGCTAAGAATGGCTGATGACGGGGGAAAAAGGTGAGGACTCATGTCCTTATTCAGTCTTATTCAGTCAGTCTTATTTAGTCTTATTCAGTCTTATTCAGTCAGTCTTATTTAGTCTTATTTAGTCTCATTCAGTCTTATTCAGTCTTATTCAGTCAGTCTTATTTAGTCTTATTTAGTCTTATTCAGTCTTATTCAGTCAGTCTTATTCAGTCTTATTCAGTCTTATTTAGTCATATTCAGTCATATTCAGTCAGTCTTATTTAGTCTTATTTAGTCTTATTCAGTCCTATTCAGTCTTATTCAGTCAGTCTTATTTAGTCTTATTCAGTCTTATTCAGTCAGTCTTATTCAGTCGTATTTAGTCTTATTCAGTTGTATTCAGTCATATTCAGTCAGTCTTATTTAGTCGTATTCAGTCATCATCCATCAGTCTTATTCAGTCAGTCTTATTCAGTCATATTCAGTCAGTCTTATTTAGTCTTATTTAGTCAGTCTTATTCAGTCAGTCTTATTCCATCAGTTTTATCCAGTCAGTCTTATTCTGCCAGTCTTATTCAGTCAGTCTTATTCAGTCAGTCTTATTTAGTCTTATTCAGTCAGCCTTATTCAATCAGTCTTATTTAGTCTTATTTAGTCTTATTCAGTCAGTCTTATTCAGTCAGTCTTATTAAATCAGTCTTATTCAGTCAGTCTTATTCAGTCAGTCTTATTCAGTCAGTCTTATTTAGGCAGTCTTATTTAGTCTTATTCAGTCAGTCTTATTCAGTCAGTCTTATTCAATCAGTCTTATTCAATCAGTCTCATTCAGTCAGTCTTATTCAGTCAGTCTTATTTAGTCTTATTTAGTCAGTCTTATTTTGTTTTATTTAGTCAGTCTTATTTAGTCTTATTCAGTCAGTCTTATTTAGTCCTATTCCATCAGTCTTATTCCATCAGTCTTATTCAGTCAGTCTTATTCTGTCAGTCTTATTCAGTCGGTCTTATTCAGTCAGTCTTATTCAGTCAGTCTTATTCAGTCAGTCTTATTCAGTCAGTCTTATTCAGTCAGTCTTATTCAGTCAGTCTTATTCAATCAGTCTTATTTAGTCTTATTCAGTCAGTCTTATTCAGTCAGTCTTATTCAATCAGTCGTATTCAGTCAGTCTTATTCAGTCAGTCTTATTCAATCATTCTTATTTAGTCTTATTCAGTCAGTCTTATTCAGTCAGTCTTATTCAATCAGTCGTATTCAGTCAGTCTTATTCAGTCAGTCTTATTCAGTCAGTCTTATTTAGGCAGTCTTATTTAGTCTTATTCAGTCAGTCTTATTTAGTCTTATTCAGTCAGTCTTATTCAGTCTTATTCAGTCAGTCTTATTCAGTCAGTCTTATTTAGTCAGTCTTATTTAGTCTTATTCAGTCAGTCTTATTCAATCAGTCTTATTTAGTCTTATTCAGTCAGTCTTATTCAAACAGTCTTATTCAGTCAGTCTTATTCAGTCAGTCTTAGTCAGTCAGTCTTATTCAGTCAGTCTTATTCAGTCAGTCTTATTTAGTCTTATTCATTCAATCTTATTTAGTCAGTCTTGTTCAGTCAGTCTTATTCAGTCAGTCTTATTCAATCAGTCTTATTCAGTCAGTCTTATTCAGTCATTCTTATTTAGTATTATTCAGTTTGTCTTATTTAGTCTTATTCAGTCAGTCTTATTCAGTCAGTCTTATTCAGTCAGTCTTAGTCAGTCAGTCTTATTCAGTCAGTCTTATTCAGTCAGTCTTATTTAGTCTTATTCAGTCAGTCTTATTTCGTCTTATTCAGTCAGTTTTATTCAGTCAGTCTTAGTCAGTCTTATTCAGTCAGTCTTATTCAGTCAGTCTTATTCAGTCAGTCTTATTCTGTCAGTCTTATTTAGTCAGTCTTATGTAGTCTTATTCAGTCAGTCTTATTCAATCAGTCTTATTTAGTCTTATTCAGTCAGTCTTATTCAGTCTTATTCAGTCAGTCTTATTCAGTCAGTCTTATTTAGTCAGTCTTATGTAGTCTTATTCAGTCAGTCTTATTCAATCAGTCTTATTTAGTCTTATTCAATCAGTCTTATTCAGTCAGTCTTATTCAGTCAGTCTTAGTCAGTCAGTCTTATTCAGTCAGTCTTATTCAGTCAGTCTTATTTAGTCTTATTCATTCAATCTTATTTAGTCAGTCTTGTTCAGTCAGTCTTATTTAGTCAGTCTATTTAGTCTTATTCAGTCAGTCTTTTTCAGTTATATTCAGTCCTCATGTCTTCTATGTGTAGGAGACCAGAGGGGAAGTTTATGAAGATGCAGAATCCTCGTGATGAAGCTCTACAGATCCTCAAACCTCAGATGGACAACCCACCACCTCAGGTACACACACACACACACACACACACACACACACACACACACACACACACACACACACACACACACACACACACACACACACACACACACACACACACACACA
>NW_024609437.1:75000-173608 GCF_018296145.1 Oncorhynchus tshawytscha
TAAAGACAGCTCCAACCATCCCCTGGTGCTATGTGTTCCACCCTAAAGACAGCTCCAACCATCCCCTGGTGCTATGTGTTCCACCCTAAAGACAGCTCCAACCATCCCCTGGTGCTATGTGTTCCACCCTAAAGACAGCTCCAACCATCCCCTGGTGCTATGTGTTCCACCCTAAAGACAGCTCCAACCATCCCCTGGTGCTATGTGTTCCACCCTAAAGACAGCTCCAACCATCCCCTGGTGCTAAAGTGTTCCATCCCCTGGTGCTAAAGACAGCTCCAACCATCCCCTGGTGCTATGTGTTCCACCCTAAAGACAGCTCCAACCATCCCCTGGTGCTATGTGTTCCACCCTAAAGACAGCTCCAACCATCCCCTGGTGCTATGTGTTCCACCCTAAAGACAGCTCCAACCATCCCCTGGTGCTATGTGTTCCACCCTAAAGACAGCTCCAACCATCCCCTGGTGCTATGTGTTCCACCCTAAAGACAGCTCCAACCATCCCCTGGTGCTATGTGTTCCACCCTAAAGACAAAGACAGCTCCAACCATCCCCTGGTGCTATGTGTTTCCACCCTAAAGACAGCTCCAACCATCCCCTGGTGCTATGTGTTCCACCCTAAAGACAGCTCCAACCATCCCCTGGTGCTATGTGTTCTACCCTAAAGACAGCTCCAACCATCCCCTGGTGCTATGTGTTCTACCCTAAAGACAGCTCCAACCATCCCCTGGTGCTATGTGTTCCACCCTAAAGACAGCTCCAACCATCCCCTGGTGCTATGTGTTCTACCCTAAAGACAGCTTGTGTTCCTGGTTTCAGGTGTTCTACCCTAAAGACAGCTTCAACCATCCCCTGGTGCTGGACCTCATTTTCAAACAGGTGGGACAGTTGTTTTTTAATAGCATATTGAATTGGCATAATATACATATTGCTGTATCACTGTTATCATATTCCTGTATTCCTGTTATCATATTCCTGTATCACTGTTATCATATTCCTGAATCACTGTTATTATATTCCTGTATCACTGTTATTATATTCCTGTTATCATATTCCTGTAACACTGTTATCATATTCCTGTATCACTGTTATCATATTCCTGTTATCATATTCCTGTATTCCTGTTATCATATTCCTGTATCACTGCTATCATATTCCTGTATCACTGTTCTCATATTCCTGTAACACTGTTATCATATTCCTGTACTGTACCTCTAACACTAACTCTTCTCTCCTCCTCTCATCCTCCCTCTTCCTCTCTCTCATCTCTCCTCTCTCCTCTCCTCCTTCCCTCCTCTCTCATCTCCTCTTCTCCTCTCTTCTCCTCTCTTCTCTTCTCCTCTCTCCTCCTCTCTCTTCCACTCCTCCTCTCTCCTCTCCTCTTCTCCTCTCCAGATAGTGAATGACACTCTGTCTCAGGCATGTGTTAGAATCTCCAATCAGGAGAGAATG
The DNA here is from genome assembly GCF_018296145.1 of Oncorhynchus tshawytscha. NCBI lineage: Eukaryota > Metazoa > Chordata > Actinopteri > Salmoniformes > Salmonidae > Oncorhynchus > Oncorhynchus tshawytscha. The sequence goes on from NW_024609437.1 coordinate 76,452, forward strand.
AAGATGAAGTCTCTGTTTGGTGAGTCAACTACATTACTCACAATGCTCTGGTTTGAAAGGGATACATTTGTTTGTTCACTGAAAATTAATTTTTCGTACTGTTGAAATCCTGTGTGGCTCAGTTGGCAGAGCACGGCACTTGCAACACCAGGGTTGTGGGTTCAATCCCACGTGGGACCAGTATGAAAATGCACTCAGTACTGTAAGATGAATTACTAACATGTAATAACTGACTTGTGTCTAACAGAGAAACATGGTGTAGAGCGGAACACGGACACAGTGGACGAGGCGGTGAAGAAGGAGGTTGTCACAGTAGCCAAGGAATCCTGGGATATTTATTTCTCATGCCTATTTCCTGCCTCTGTGAGTCACATGACTTCCTGTTGCATCACATGACTTCCTGTTGCACCACATGACGTCTGGTTGCATCACATGACTTCCTGTTGCTTGACCTGTGTGTGTTTGACGTCTCATCTATGTGTGTAATGTCAGTATAGTTTAATCCACCACCATTTATCTTAACTCTATGTGTGTGTGTGTGTGTGTGTGTGTGTGTGTGTGTGTGTGTGTGTGTGTGTGTGTGTGTGTGTGTGTGTGTGTGTGTGTGTGTGTGTGTGTGTGTGCGTGTGTGTGTGTGTGTGCGTGTGCGTGTGCGTGTGCGTGTGCGTGTGCGTGTGCGTGTGCGTGTGCGCGTGCGCGTGCGCGTGCGCGTGCGCGTGCGTGTGTCTCTCTCTCTCTGTGTGTGTGTGTGTGTGTGTAGGGTAGTGCAGGTACAGGGGTACAGGTGTTGTCCGTGTCTCACACCGGGATCCGGCTCCTGAAGACAGTGAAGAGCAGCACTGAAGAGTCGGACTACTTCAGAGTCCTACGACATTACACGTAGGTTCCTCTACTACTACTACTACTTTACACTACGTACCTCTAACCCTACTACTACCTTACACTACGTACTTCTAACCCTACTACTACCTTACACTACGTACCTCTAACCCTACTACTACCTTACACTACGTACCTCCTTACACTTCCGGCGCCGACAGAGATGGCCGCCTCGCTTCGCGTTCCTAGGAAACTATGCAGTTTTTTGTTTTTTTACGTGTTATTTCTTACACTAGTACCCCAGGTCATCTTAGGTTTCTTTACATACAGCCGACAAGAACTACTGAATATAAGATCAGCGTCAACTCACCATCAGTACGACCAAGAATATGTTTTTCGCGACGCGGATCCTGTGTTCTGCCTTACAACCAGTGTAACCGAGTGGATCACATGCAGCGACCAAAAAAAAAAAAAACGACTCAGAAAAAGAGGGAAACGAAGCGGTCTTCTGGTCAGACTCCGGAGACGGGCACATCGTGCACCACTCCCTAGCATTCTTCTTGCCAATGTCCAGTCTCTTGACAACAAGGTTGATGAAATCCGAGCAAGGGTAGCATTCCAGAGGGACATCAGAGACTGTAACGTTCTCTGCTTCACGGAAACATGGCTAACTGGAGAGACGCAATCCGAAGCGGTGCAGCCAACGGGTTTCTCCACGCATCGCGCCGACAGAAACAAACATCTTTCTGGTAAGAAGAGGGGCGGGGGCGTATGTCTTATGGCCAACGTGACATGGTGTGATGAAAGAAACATACAGGAACTCAAATCCTTCTGTTCACCTGATTTAGAATTCCTCACAATCAAATGTAGACCGCATTATCTACCAAGAGGATTCTCTTCGATTATAATCACAGCCGTATATATCCCCCAAGCAGACACATCGATGGCTCTGAACGAACTTTATTTAACTCTCTGCAAACTGGAAACGATTTATCCGGAGGCTGCATTCATTGTAGCTGGGGATTTTAACAAGGCTAATCTGAAAACAAGACTCCCTAAATTTTATCAGCATATCGATTGCGCAACCAGGGGTGGAAAGACCCTGGATCATTGTTACTCTAACTTCCGCGACGCATATAAGGCCCTGCCCCGCCCCCTTTCGGAAAAGCTGACCACGACTCCATTTTGTTGATCCCTGCCTACAGACAGAAACTAAAACAAGAAGCTCCCACGCTGAGGTCTGTCCAACGCTGGTCCGACCAAGCTGACTCCACACTCCAAGACTGCTTCCATCACGTGGACTGGGAGATGTTTCGTATTGCGTCAGACAACAACATTGACGAATACGCTGATACGGTGTGCGAGTTCATTAGAACGTGCGTTGAAGATGTCGTTCCCATAGCAACGATTAAAACATTCCCTAACCAGAAACCGTGGATTGATGGCAGCATTCGTGTGAAACTGAAGGCACGAACCACTGCTTTTAATCAGGGCAAGGTGTCTGGTAACATGGCTGAATACAAACAGTGCAGCTATTCCTCCGCAAGGCTATCAAACAAGCTAAGCGCCAGTACAGAGACAAAGTAGAATCTCAATTCAACGGCTCAGACACAAGAGGTATGTGGCAGGGTCTACAGTCAATCACGGACTACAGGAAGAAACCCAGCCCAGTCACGGACCAGGATGTCTTGCTCCCAGGCAGACTAAATAACTTTTTGCCCGCTTTGAGGACAATACAGTGCCACTGACACGGCCTGCAACGGAAACATGCGGTCTCTCCTTCACTGCAGCCGAAGTGAGTAAGACATTTAAACGTGTTAACCCTCGCAAGGCTGCAGGCCCAGACGGCATCCCCAGCCGCGCCCTCAGAGCATGCGCAGACCAGCTGGCCGGTGTGTTTACGGACATATTCAATCAATCCCTATACCAGTCTGCTGTTCCCACATGCTTCAAGAGGGCCACCATTGTTCCTGTTCCCAAGAAAGCTAAGGTAACTGAGCTAAACGACTACCGCCCGTAGCACTCACATCCGTCATCATGAAGTGCTTTGAGAGACTAGTCAAGGACCATATCACCTCCACCCTACCTGACACCCTTGACCCACTCCAATTTGCTTACCGCCCAAATAGGTCCACAGACGATGCAATCTCAACCACACTGCACACTGCCCTAACCCATCTGGACAAGAGGAATACCTATGTGAGAATGCTGTTCATCGACTACAGCTCGGCATTCAACACCATAGTACCCTCCAAGCTCGTCATCAAGCTCGAGACCCTGGGTCTCGACCCCGCCCTGTGCAACTGGGTACTGGACTTCCTGACGGGCCGCCCCCAGGTGGTGAGGGTAGGCAACAACATCTCCTCCCCGCTGATCCTCAACACTGGGGCCCCACAAGGGTGCGTTCTGAGCCCTCTCCTGTACTCCCTGTTCACCCACGACTGCGTGGCCATGCACGCCTCCAACTCAATCATCAAGTTTGCGGACGACACAACAGTGGTAGGCTTGATTACCAACAACGACGAGACGGCCTACAGGGAGGAGGTGAGGGCCCTCGGAGTGTGGTGTCAGGAAAATAACCTCACACTCAACGTCAACAAAACTAAGGAGATGATTGTGGACTTCAGGAAACAGCAGAGGGAACACCCCCATCCACATCGATGGAACAGTAGTGGAGAGGGTAGCAAGTTTTAAGTTCCTCGGCATACACATCACAGACAAACTGAATTGGTCCACTCACACAGACAGCATCGTGAGGAAGGCGCAGCAGCGCCTCTTCAACCTCAGGAGGCTGAAGAAATTCGGCTTGTCACCAAAAGCACTCACAAACTTCTACAGATGCACAATCGAGAGCATCCTGGCGGGCTGTATCACCGCCTGGTATGGCAACTGCACCGCCCTCAACCGTAAGGCTCTCCAGAGGGTAGTGAGGTCTGCACAACGCATCACCGGGGGCAAACTACCTGCCCTCCAGGACACCTACACCACCCGATGTTACAGGAAGGCCATAAAGATCATCAAGGACATCAACCACCCGAGCCACTGCCTGTTCACCCCGCTGCCATCCAGAAGGCGAGGTCAGTACAGGTGCATCAAAGCTGGGACCGAGAGACTGAAAAACAGCTTCTATCTCAAGGCCATCAGACTGTTAAACAGCCACCACTAACATTGAGTGGCTACTGCCAACACACTGTCAATGACACTGACTCTACTCCAGCCACTTTAATCATGGGAATCGATGGGAAATGATGTAAATATATCACTAGCCACTTTAAACAATGCTACCTTATATAATGTTACTTACCCTACATTGTTCATCTCATATGCATACGTTGATACTGTACTCTATATCATCGACTGCATCCTTATGTAATACATGTATCACTAGCCACTTTAACTATGCCACTTGGTTTACATACTTATCTCATATGTATATACTGTACTCGATATCATCTACTGTATCTTGCCTATGCTGCTCTGTACCATCACTCATTCATATATCCTTATGTACATATTCTTTATCCCCTTACACTGTGTATGACAGTAGTTTTTTTTTGGAATTGTTAGTTAGATTACTTGCTCGTTATTACTGCATTGTCGGAACTAGAAGCACAAGCATTTCGCTACACTCGCATTAACATCTGCTAACCATGTGTATGTGACAAATAAAATTTGATTTTGATTTGATTTGATTTGATTTGATTTCTAACCCTACTACTACCTTACACTACGTACCTCTAACCCTACTACGTACCTCTAACCCTAACACTAACCCTACTACTACCTTACACTACGTACCTCTAACCCTACTACTACATTACACTACGTACCTCTAACCCTACTACTACCTTACACTACGTACCTCTAACCCTACTACTACCTTACACTACGTACCTCTAACACTACTACTACCTTACACTATGTACCTCTAACCCTACTACTACCTTACACTACGTACCTCTAACCCTACTACTACCTTACACTACGTACCTCTAACCCTACTACTACCTTACACTACGTACCTCTAACACTACTACTACCTTACACTATGTACCTCTAACCCTACTACTACCTTACACTACGTACCTCTAACCCTACTACTACCTTACACTACGTACCTCTAACCCTACTACTACCTTACACTACGTACCTCTAACCCTACTACTACCTTACACTACGTACCTCTAACCCTAACACTAACCCTACTACTACCTTAAACTACGTACCTCTAACCCTAACACTAACCCTACTACTGCCTTACACTACGTACCTCTAACACTACTACTACTACCTTACACTATGTACCTCTAACCCTACTACTACCTTACACTACGTACCTCTAACCCTAACACTAACCCTACTACTACCTTAAACTACGTACCTCTAACCCTAACACTAACCCTACTACTGCCTTACACTACGTACCTCTAACACTACTACTACTACCTTACACTACGTACCTCTAACCCTACTACTACCTTACACTACGTACCTCTAACCCTACTGCTACCTTACACTACGTACCTCTAACCCTAACACTAACCCTACTACTACCTTAAACTACGTACCTCTAACCCTAACACTAACCCTACTACTGCCTTACACTACGTACCTCTAACACTACTACTACCTTACACTACGTTATTTTTCGTTGTCCTACGTTGTCCTTAGTTATTCTGTCTTTATGTGTCTCCATAGTTACGGTGTCTCTCTTTCTCCGTAGCTACGCGGACATCCTTTTTCTGACCGTACCTTCAGGGAACATGCTGGAGTTTAATCTAACCAATGAGAAGCTGATTCTGTTCTCAGCCAAGGCTCCACAGGTCAAACACATCGTGGACTGCTTCATCACTGAGATCAAGAAGGTGAGAAACACAATACTAAATACTGACACACTACTAGAAACACAATACTAAATACTGACACACTACTAGAAACACAATACTAAATACTAACACACTACTAGAAACACAATACTAAATACTAACACACTACTAGAAACACAATACTAAATACTGACACACTACTAGAAACACAATACTAAATACTAACACACTACTAGAAACACAATACTAAATACTAACACACTACTAGAAACACAATACTAAATACTGACACACTACTAGAAACACAATACTAAATACTGACACACTACTAGAAACACAATACTAAATACTAACACACTACTAGAAACACAATACTAAATACTGACACACTACTAGAAACACAATACTAAATACTAACACACTACTAGAAACACAATACTAAATACTGACACACTACTAACACACTACTAGAAACACAATACTAAATACTAACACACTACTTTATTACTGACCTCAAGAAGGGAGAAACACAATACTAAATACTAACACAGTACTAGAAACACAATACTAAATACTAACACTACTAGAAACACAATACTAAATACTAACACACTACTAGAAACACAATACTAAATACTAACACACTACTTTATTACTGACGTCAAGAAGGGAGAAATACAATACTAAATACTAACACACTACTAGAAACACAATACTAAATACTAACACACTAATACTTTATTACTGACGTCAAGAAGGTAGAAACACAATACTAACACTACATGTGGCCATCTATCCAGGGTTCCTGTGTTTTACCATGTCTGAATATAAACTTACATTTTGTATCATCCTCCTACAGCTTTAGTTCTGTGGGAAATGCAAAAAAAACATTACATTTGGTAATTTTTGCAAAACTGTGTCTTTTGTTAGTAGCCAAGTTATGGATAAACACTCGTTACCGAGCAACGATGAACAGCCATAAACATGTAGTTTATCAAAGGACATGGGATGTGGCTCTACCATTTAATATCTCTGATAAGTGGATTTGTTGTTTTGTTATCGGAAATATAAATTACCCCCCCTCTCCCCCCTCCTCTCCCCTCCTCCCCCTCTCCCTCCTCCTATTCCGCCCTCCCCCTCTCCCCTCCTCCCCCTCATCCTCCCCTCCTCCCCCTCTCCCTCCTCCTATTCCGCCCTCCCCCTCTCCCTCCTCCTCTCCCCTCCTCCCCCTCTCCCTCCTCCTATTCCGCCCTCCCCCCTCCCCTCCTCCTCTTCCAGGACTCTGACTATGTGGTAGCAGAGCGTAACTTTGTGACAGACGAGCGTCCTCTGCTCGCATTCCATAAAGGTGATATCATCAGGCTGCAGGTCACGGAAGGACTGGAAAAGGGTGAGCCCTGCCCCCTCCCCATACACACTGATGACATCACAGCCCTACACACATACGTCCTCTAACTATAACTCTGTGTGTGTGTGTGTGTGTGTGTGTGTGTGTGTGTGTGTGTGTGTGTGTGTGTGTGTGTGTGTGTGTGTGTGTGTGTGTGTGTTACAGGATATAGCTACGGCTCTGTTGTGAGGAAGAAGGTGATGTTTCTGGAGGAGATGAAGAGAGACACGCCAGACTTTGGTGAGAAGACATCTCTCTCTCCTCTTCCTCCACCTCATCTCTCTCCTCTTCCTCCACCTCATCTTGCTCTTCTCTTCTCTTCCTCCACCTCATCTCTCTCTCCTCTTCCTCCACCTCATCTCTCTCTCCTCTTCCTCCACCTCATCTCTTTCTCCTCATCCTTCACCTCATCTCTCTCCTCTTCCTCCACCTCATCTCTTTCTCCTCATCCTTCACCTCATCTCTCTCCTCTTCCTTCACCTCATCTCATCTCTCTCCCCTCTTCCTTCACCTCATCTCTCTCCTCTTCCTCCACCTCATCTCTCTCCTCTTCCTTCACCCCATCTCTCTCTCCTCTTCATTCACCTCATCTCTCTCCTCTTTCTTCACCTCATCTCTCTCCTCTTTCTTCACCTCATCTCTCTCCTCTTCCTTCACCTCATCTCTCTCTCCTCTTCCTTCACCTCATCTCTCTCCCCTCTTCCTCCACCTCATCTCTCGTCTTCCTCCACCTCATCTCTCTCCCCTCTTCCTCCACCTCATCTCTCTCCTCTTCCTCCACCTCATCTCTCTCCTCTTCCTCCACCTCATCTCTATCCTCTTCCTCCACCTCATCTCTCTCCCCTCTTCCTCCACCTCATCTCTCTCCCCTCTTCCTCCACCTCATCTCTCTCCTCTTCCTCCACCTCATCTCTCTCCTCTTCCTCCACCTCATCTCTCTCCTCTTCCTCCACCTCATCTCTCTCCCCTCTTCCTCCACCTCATCTCTCACCTCATCTCTCCATCCGTCTCTCCTGTGTGTGTTTCCCCTGTCTGTTGTTCTACCAGGTTGGAAGTTTGGAGGGGTGTTTGGTCGTGCAGGGGCGTTCCCGACAGATTGTGTCCGTCCCGTCGCTGCCCCTGACTTCCTGTCCCTCCCGGTCGACCGCAGGGCGGAGCTTAAAGGAGGAGCAGGGCGGGTTGCCGTGACATCAGCTATGGCTGTGGCCGTGGCGTCCAGCGCGGCCGCTCACGAGATAGACCCCACCCTGGAGGTGCACACTGATACACACACTGTAGTACACGAGATAGACCCCACCCTGGAGGTACACAATGATACACACACTGTAGTACACGAGATAGACCCCACCCTGGAGGTACACACTGATACACACACTGTAGTACAGGAGATAGACCCCACCCTGGAGGTACACACTGATACACACACTGTAGTACAGGAGATAGACCCCACCCTGGAGGTACACACTGATACACACACTGTAGTACAGGAGATAGACCCCACCCTGGAGGTACACACTGATACACACACTGTAGTACAGGAGATAGACCCCACCCTGGAGGTACACACTGATACACACACTGTAGTACACCCGATAGACCCCACCCTGGAGGTACACACTGATACACACACTGTAGTACTGTACCACTATACTACTGTACTACTATACTACAATACCACTGTACTGCCATACCACTGTACTAGTATACTGCTGTACTACTATACTACTGTACTACTGTACTACTATACTACTGTACTACTGTACTACCATACTACTGCACTACTACTGTACTACTATACTACTATACTATTGTACTACTATACTACAATACTGTACTTTACTGTCCTGCCATACTACTGTACTGGTAAACTATTGTACTACTGTACTAGTATACTACTGTACTACTGTACTAATATACTACTGAACTACTATACTACTGTACTACTGTACTACTATACTACTATACTACTGCACTAGTATACTACTGTACTACTATGCTACTATACTATTGTACTACTATACTACAATACCACTGTACTGCCATACTACTGTACTGGTAAACTACTGTACTACTGTACTAGTATACTACTGTACTGGTGTACTAGTATACCACTGTACTACTGTACTACTATACTACTATACTACTACACTACTATGCTACTATACTACTGTACTACTGTACTGGTGTACTAGTATATTACTATACTACTGTACTAGTATACTACTGTACTGGTGTACTAGTATACTACTGTACTACTGTACTACTATACTACTATACTACTGCACTACTATGCTACTATACTACTGTACTAATGTACTGGTGTACTACTATACTACTGTACTACTGTACTACTATACTACTGCACTACTATGCTACTATACTACTGTACTAGTATACTACTGTACTGGTATACCAGTATACTACTGTACTACTTTACTACTATACTACTATACTACTGCACTACCATGCTACTATACTACTGTACTACTGTACTGGTGTACTAGTATACTACTGTACTACTATACTACTATACTACTATACTACTGCACTACTATGCTACTATACTACTGTACTAGTATACTACTGTACTGTGTACTAGTATACTACTAAACTACTGTACTACTATACTACTATACTACTGCACTACTGTACATGCTACTATACTACTGTACTACTGTACTACTGTATACATGTTGCTGGTTTGTACTAGTATACTACTGTACTACTACTACTACTATACTACTATACTACTGTACTACATGTTGCTAGGGTTTGATGAGGTGCTAGAGGTCGATAGCGTTACTACTGTACTACTGTATACTGTGGTTTAGGGGTTTGATGACTAGAGGTCGATACTTCTAAACTACTGTACTACTGTATATGTTGCTGTGGTTTAGGAGGGGTTTGATGAGGTACTAGCGTTCTGTACTACTACTACTGCTACATGTTGCTGTGGTTTAGGAGGGGTTTGATAGGTCTAGAGTCGATGAGAGCGTTCTGTACTACTGTACTGTATACATGTTGCTGTACTGCTGTACTACTGTATACATGTTGCTGTGGTTTAGGAGGGGTTTGATACTGTACCACTGTACTATACATGTTGCTGTTGTTTAGGAGGGGTTTGATGAGGTCGTAGAGGTCGATGAGAGCGTTCTGTACTACTGTACTACTGTATACATGTTGCTGTTGTTTAGGAGGGGTTTGATGAGGTCGTAGAGGTCGATGAGAGCGTTCTGTACTACTGTACTACTGTATACATGTTGCTGTGGTTTAGGAGGGGTTTGATGAGGTCGTAGAGGTCGATGAGAGCGTTCTGTACTACTGTACTACTGTATACATGTTGCTGTGGTTTAGGAGGGGTTTGATGAGGTCGTAGAGGTCGATGAGAGCTGTACTCTGTACTACTGTACTACTGTATACATGTTGCATGTTGCTGTGGTTTAGGAGGGGTTTGATGAGGTCGTGAGAGGTTCTGATGAGTATACATGTTGCGTTCTGTACTACTGTACTACTGTATACATGTTGCTGTGGTTTAGGAGGGGTTTGATGAGGTCGTAGAGGTCGATGAGAGCGTTCTGTACTACTGTACTACTGTATACATGTTGCTGTGGTTTAGGAGGGGTTTGATGAGGTCGTAGAGGTCGATGAGAGCGTTCTGTACTACTGTACTACTGTATACATGTTGCTGTGGTTTAGGAGGGGTTTGATGAGGTCGTAGAGGTCGATGAGAGCGTTCTGTACTACTGTACTACTGTATACATGTTGCTGTGGTTTAGGAGGGGTTTGATGAGGTCGTAGAGGTCGATGAGAGCGTTCTGTACTACTGTACTACTGTATACATGTTGCTGTGGTTTAGGAGGGGTTTTGATGAGGTCGTACTGAGGTCGATGAGAGCGTTCTGTACTACTGTACTACTGTATACATGTTGCTGTGGTTTAGGAGGGGTTTGATGAGGTCGTAGAGGTCGATGAGAGCGTTCTGTACTACTGTACTACTGTATACATGTTGCTGTGGTTTAGGAGGGGTTTGATGAGGTCGTAGAGGTCGATGAGAGCGTTCTGTACTACTGTACTACTGTATACATGTTGCTGTGGTTTAGGAGGGGTTTGATGAGGTCGTAGAGGTCGATGAGAGCGTTCTGTACTACTGTACTACTGTATACATGTTGCTGTGGTTTAGGAGGGGTTTGATGAGGAGGTCGATGAGAGGTCGACTGTATACATGTTGCTGTGGTTTAGGAGGGGTTTGATTCTGTACTACTGTTCTGTACTACTACTGTATACATGTTGCTGTGGTTTAGGAGGGGTTTGATGAGGTCGTAGAGGTCGATGAGAGCGTTCTGTACTACTGTACTACTGTATACATGTTGCTGTAGGAGGGGTTTAGGAGCGTTCTGGGGTTTGATGAGGTGAGAGCGTTCTGTACTACTGTACTACTGTATACATGTTGCTGTGGTTTAGGAGGGGTTTGATGAGTCGATGAGAGCGTTCTGTACTACTGTACTACTGTATACATGTTCTGTGGTTTAGGAGGGGTTTGATGAGGTCGTAGTTCGATGAGAGCGTTCTGTACTACTGTACTACATGTTGCTGTGGTTTAGGAGGGGTTTGATGAGGTCGTAGAGGTCGATGAGAGCGTTCTGTACTACTGTACTACTGTATACATGTTGCTGTGGTTTAGGAGGGGTTTGATGAGGTCGTAGAGGTCGATGAGAGCGTTCTGTACTACTGTACTACTGTATACATGTTGCTGTGGTTTAGGAGGGGTTTGATGAGGTCGTAGAGGTCGATGAGAGCGTTCTGTACTACTGTACTACTGTATACATGTTGCTGTGGTTTAGGAGGGGTTTGATGAGGTCGTAGAGGTCGATGAGAGCGTTCTGTACTACTGTACTACTGTATACATGTTGCTGTGGTTTAGGAGGGGTTTGATGAGGTCGTAGAGGTCGATGAGAGCGTTCTGTACTACTGTACTACTGTATACATGTTGCTGTGGTTTAGGAGGGGTTTGATGAGGTCGTAGAGGTCGATGATGAGGAGGTCGATGAGAGCGTTCTGTACTACTGTACTACTGTATACATGTTGCTGTGGTTTAGGAGGGGTTTGATGAGGTCGTAGAGGTCGATGAGAGCGTTCTGTACTACTGTACTACTGTATACATGTTGCTGTGGTTTAGGAGGGGTTTGATGAGGTCGTAGAGGTCGATGAGAGCGTTCTGTACTACTGTACTACTGTATACATGTTGCTGTGGTTTAGGAGGGGTTTGATGAGGTCGTAGAGGTCGATGAGAGCGTTCTGTACTACTGTACTACTGTATACATGTTGCTGTGGTTTAGGAGGGGTTTGATGAGGTCGTAGAGGTCGATGAGAGCGTTCTGTACTACTGTACTACTGTATACATGTTGCTGTTTGGTTTAGGAGGGGTTTGATGTACTACTGTATACATGTTCTGTGGTTTAGAGGGGTTTGATGATGAGAGCGTTCTGTACTACTGTACTACTGTATACATGTTGCTGTGGTTTAGGAGGGGTTTGATGAGGTCGTAGAGGTCGATGAGAGCGTTCTGTACTACTGTACTACTGTATACATGTTGCTGTGGTTTAGGAGGGGTTTGATGAGGTCGTAGAGGTCGATGAGAGCGTTCTGTACTACTGTACTACTGTATACATGTTGCTGTGGTTTAGGAGGGGTTTGATGACTACTGTATACATGTTGCTGTGGTTTAGGAGGGGTTTGATGAGGTCGTAGAGGTCGATGAGAGCGTTCTGTACTACTGTACTACTGTATACATGTTGCTGTGGTTTAGGAGGGGTTTGATGAGGTCGTAGAGGTCGATGAGAGCGTTCTGTACTACTGTACTACTGTATACATGTTGCTGTGGTTTAGGAGGGGTTTGATGAGGTCGTAGAGGTCGATGAGAGCGTTCTGTACTACTGTACTACTGTATACATGTTGCTGTGGTTTACATGTTGCTGTGGTTTAGGAGGGGTTTGATGAGGTCGTAGAGGTCGATGAGAGCGTTCTGTACTACTGTACTACTGTATACATGTTGCTGTGGTTTAGGAGGGGTTTGATGAGGTCGTAGAGGTCGATGAGAGCGTTCTGTACTACTGTACTACTGTATACATGTTGCTGTGGTTTAGGAGGGGTTTGATGAGGTCCTAGAGGTCGACGAGAGCATTCTGCAGGACACGCGGTACGATATGGTGGAGTTCGCAAAGAAATACTTTAGACAACCGGCTGCTAAGGGGTAAGCACACATACACCATTCATACACACATACAACACACACCACCACACACACACACACACACATTAAACGCACACATACACCATTCATACACACATACAACACACACCACTCACACACACATCAAACACACACACACACACACACACATCAAACACACACACACACACACACACACACACACACACATTAAACACACACACCACTCACACACCTTCCACTGTGTCCCTCAGAAGTGAGTGTTTATCTGTGGTTCCTCCCCACAGGGCCTCTGTGAAGTCCAAGAAGCCCAAAGACACCAGAGATCCCTTTGAAATGGTCAGGTTCTCCAAGGTAACACATTATAACACATTATAACACTTTAAAATACATTATAACACTTTAAAATACATTGTAACACATCAGGTTCTCCAAGGTAACACATTATAACACATCAGGTTCTCCAAGGTAACACATCATAACACATTATAACACATCAAGGTCTCCAAGGTAACACATAATAACACATTATAACACATTATAATACAATATAACACATTATAACACATCAAGTTCCCCCAGATAACACATTATAACACATTATAACACATTATAACAAATTATAACACATTATAACACATTATAACACATTATAATACATTATAACACATTATCACACATCAAGGTCTCCAAGGTAACACATTATAACACATTATAACACATTATAACACATTATAACACATTATAACACATCAGGTTCTCCAAGGTAACACATTATAACACATTATAACACATTATAACACATTATAACACATTATAACACATTATAACACATCAGGTTCTTCAAGGTAACACATTATAACACATTATAATACATTATAACACATTATAACACATCATAACACATTATAACACATCAGGTTCTCCAAGGTAACACATTATAACACATTATAACACATTATAGCACATCAGGTTCTCCAAGGTAACACAATATAAAACCTTATAACACATTATAACACATTATAACACATCAGGTTCTCCAAGGTAACACAATATAAAACCTTATAACACATTATAACACATTATAACACATCAGGTTCTCCAAGGTAACACAATATAAAACCTTGTAACACATTACGTTTTCCAAGGTGACCAGGTAACACTCTTATCTATAAATGTAAATGAGTGTATATGTTGTAATTCTTTATAGCACATTATAACACATCAAGTTCTCCAAGGTAACACATTATAACACATTATAACACATTATAACACATTATAACACATTATAACACATCATAACACATTATAACACATCAAGTTCTCCAATATAACACATTATAACACATCAAGTTCTCCAAGGTAACACATTATAACACATTATAACACATTATAACACATTATAACACATTATAACACATTATAACACATTATAACACATTATAACACATTATAACACATTATAACACATTATAGCACATTATAACACATCAAGTTCTCCAAGGTAACACATTATAACACATTATAACACATTATAACACATTATAACACATTATAACACATCAAGTTCTCCAAGGTAACACATTATAACTTATTATAACACCTACCCTAACTGTTTTATTATACCTCTCATAAGCCTTAAGTAGTTAACTATAGTTCCATTATATCCCCCCAGTCTCTCTCTGATATAGTTCCATTATATCTCTCCCCCCCCCACTGTCTCCACTGTCTGAATCTCTGATAGAGTTCCATTATATCTCCCCCCCTCCACTGTCTGAATCTCTGATAGAGTTCCATTATATCCCCCGTCTCCACTGTCTGAATCTCTGATAGAGTTCCATTATATCCCCCCAGTCTCCACTGTCTGAATCTCTGATAGAGTTCCATTATATCCCCCCAGTCTCTCTCTGATATAGTTCCATTATATCTCTCCCCCCCAGTCTCCACTGTCTGAATCTCTGATAGAGTTCCATTATATCCCCCCGTCTCCACTGTCTGAATCTCTGATAGAGTTCCATTATATCTCCCCCTCCAGTCTCCACTGTCTGAATCTCTGATAGAGTTCCATGATATCCCCCCAGTTCCATCTATATCATATAGTTCCATTATATCTCCCCCCCAGTCTCCACTGTCTGAATCTCTGATAGAGTTCCATTATATCCCCCCCCAGTCTCCACTGTCTGAATCTCTCATAGAGTTCCATTATATCCCCCCCAGTCTCCACTGTCTGAATCTCTCATAGAGTTCCATTATAGTCCCCCAGTCTCCACTGTCTGAATCTCTGATAGAGTTCCATTATATCTCTCCACCCCCCAGTCTCCACTGTCTGAATCTCTGATAGAGTTCACTGATCCTGCTATGAACAGAGTGGCTACAGACATCTTCCTATGTAAGTTATATTTCACACTATGTCATGCTATGCCCATGCTTTGTCATGCTATGTCGTGCTATGTCATTTTATGCCTTTTTCATGTCATTTCATGTCATGGGCCGTTATGTTAAGTCATGGTATGTCATGTCCTACTATGTCCTGCTATGTCACGGTATGTCCTGCTATGTCATGTTCATAGCGGTGATGCGTTTTATGGGCGACCACCCCCTGAAGGGCCTGACAGAACAAGAAGTAGTCAACACCTTCCTGAAGGTAACACCCACACCGTTAACAGTTGGTGGTTTTGTGTTGTGTTTCCGGCGTCTGTGTGATGTGTGCGTTCTCCTTCTCTCCAGCTGATTGGACAGTTTGGTCTGATGAAGGATGAAGCCTACTGTCAAATCCTCAAACAGATTACAGGAAACACCAGCTCTAAACCGTAAGACCCTAACTCTAACCCCTTGACCTCTGACCCTACTGTCAAATCCTCAAACAGATTACAGGAAACACCAGTTCTAAACTGTAAGACCCTAACTCTAACCCCTGACCTCTGAACTCTGACCCTACTGTCAAATCCTCAAACAGATTACAGGAAACACCAGTTCTAAACTGTAAGACCCTAACTCTAATCACTGACCTTTAACCCCTGACCTCTAACCCCTGACCTCTAACTCTAATCCTGACCTCTGACTCTGACCTCTAACCTTGAACCTCTAACCTTTAGGGACAGTTGTCAGCGTGGCTGGAGGATGCTTTACATCCTGACTGCGTTCCATCGCTGCTCTGAGGTCCTGAAGCCCTTCCTGTTGAAGTTCCTACAGAACGCCTCCCTTAGTCAGGGAGTAGTGTTTCAGGGTAGGTGTCTTCCTGTTCCAGGGTAGGTGTCTTCCTGTTCCAGGGTAGGTGTCTTCCTGTTCCAGGGTAGGTGTCTTCCTGTTTCAGGGTAGGTATCTTCCTGTTTCAGGGTAGGTATCTTCCTGTTTCAGGGTAGGTGTCTTCCTGTTTCAGGGTAGATGTCTTCCTGTTTCAGGGTGGGTGCCTTCCTGTTTCAGGGTAGGTGTCTTCCTGTTTCAGGGTTGGTGTCTTCCTGTTCTAGGGTAGGTGTCTACCTGTTTCAAGGGTAGGTGTCTTCCTGTTTCAGGGTAGGTGTCTTCCTGTTCCAGGGTAGGTGTCTTCCTGTTCCAGGGTAGGTGTCTTCCTGTTCCAGGGTAGGTGTCTTCCTGTTTCAGGGTAGGTGTCTTCCTGTTTCAGGGTTGCTGTCTTCCTGTTCTAGGGTAGGTGTCTACCTGTTTCAAGGTAGGTGTCTTCCTGTTTCAGGGTAGGTGTCTTCCTGTTCCAGGGTAGGTGTCTTCCTGTTCCAGGGTAGGTGTCTTCCTGTTCCAGGGTAGGTGTCTTCCTGTTCCAGGGTAGGTGTCTTCCTGTTCCAGGGTAGGTGTCTTCCTGTTCCAGGGTAGATGTCTTCCTGTTCCAGGGTAGGTGTCTTCCTGTTCCAGGGTAGGTATCTTCCTGTTTCAGGGTGGGTGTCTTCCTGTTTCAGGGTAGGTGTCTTCCTGTTTCAGGGTAGGTGTGTTCCTGTTCCAGGGTAGGTGTCTTCCTGCTCCAGGGTAGATGTCTTCCTGTTTCAGGGTAGGTGTCTTCCTGTTTCAGGGTAGGTGTCTTCCTGTTTCAGGGTAGGTGTCTTCCTGTTTCAGGGTAGGTGTCTTCCTGTTTCAGAATAGGTATATTGTTAGTGTCTAGTCTCCAGGTAATGGTGCTGTGTATTGATAGGTATATTGTTAACGTCTATTCTCCAGGTAATGTCTCTGTGTATTGATAGGTATATCAACTTTTCCCCTGATGCCTTGAGATGGATGAAGTCATACCTTGAAGGCAGAACTGAGTGTGTCAGAGTGAGCAATGAGCTGTCGCCCACTCGTAGTTATGATGTGGGCGTGCCCCAAGGGTCAATAATGGGGCTCCTCTTGTTCAGCCTGTACATTAATGATCTGCCTTCTGTCTGTACTGGGTCTGAAGTTCAAATGTATGCAGATGATACAGTGATATATGTGCATGCAAAGAGCAAACAACAAGCTGCACAGAACTCACTACTGTAATGGTCCAGGTTACAAAGTGGCTCAGTGACTCGTGTTTGCATCTCAATGTGAAAAAAACTATTTGCATGTTCTTCACAAAGAGGGCAACAGATGCTACTGAGCCAGATGTCTATGTGTCAGGGGAGAAGCTCCAGGTGGTATCTGATGCTACTGAGCCAGATGTCTGTGTGTCAGGGGAGAAGCTCCAGGTGGTATCTGATGCTACTGAGCCAGATGTCTATGTGTCAGGGGAGAAGCTCCAGGTGGTATCTGATGCTACTGAGCCAGGTGTCTATGTGTCAGGGGAGAAGCTCCAGGTGGTATCTGATGCTACTGAGCCAGATGTCTGTGTGTCAGGGGAGAAGCTCCAGGTGGTATCTGATTTTAAGTACCTTGGCATCATACTTGATTCCAACCTCTCGTTTAAAAAGCATGTGAAAAAGGTAATTCAAATAACCAAATTCAACCTAGCTAATTTCCGATTTATACGAAATTGTTTGACTACAGAGGTAGCAAAACTGTACTTCAAATCTATGATACTCCCCCACTTAACATACTGCTTGACTAGTTGGGCCCAAGCTTGCTGTACAACATTAAAACCTATTCAGTCTGTCTACAAACAGGCTCTCAAAGTGCTTGATAGGAAGCCCAATAGCCATCATCATTGTCACATCCTTAGAAAGCATGAGCTCTTGAGTTGGGAAAATCTTGTGCAATACACCGACGCATGTCTTTTATTCAAGTTCCTAAATGGCCTGGCTCCTCCCCCTCCACTCAGTATTTTTGTTAAACAGAAAACCCAGACATATGGCAGCAGATCCACAAGGTCTGCCATGAGAGGTGACTGTATAGTTCCCCTAAGGAAAAGCACCTTTAGTAAATCTGCATTCTCTGTGAGAGCTTCCCATGTCTGGAATACACTGCCATCAGACACACATAACTGCACCACATATCACACTTTCACAAAATGCATGAAGACATGGCTAAAGGTCAATCAGATTTGTGAACATGGTCTCTAGCTGTGTGTTGCCGCTCTCCATGTTGTCTGTTGTCTGTAGCTTGTGAGGTGTGGAAACACTTTGTTGCTTTTATGAGTTTTTTTGCTCTCCTATGTTGCTCTGTCTGTATGCTTTTTGTCCTATGTTGCTCTGTCTGTATGCTATGTCTTGCTTGTCCTATGTTGCTCTGTCTGTATGCTATGTCTTGCTTGTCCTATGTTGCTATGTCTTGCTTGTTCTATGTTGCTATTGTCTATATTGTAATTGTTTTTAATAACCTGCCCAGGGACTGCGGTTGAAAATTAGCCGGCTGGCTAAAACCGGCACTTTTACTGAAACGTTGATTAATGTGCACTGTCCCTGTAAAAATAAAAATAAACTCAACTCAACTCAATATTGTTAATGTGTATTCTCCAGGTACTATCTCTGTGTATTGATAGGTATATTGTTAACGTGTTCTCCATAGGCATATCAAAGGCTTGTGAGCAGAACCTGAGGAAGACCTATCGGTACGGAGGACGCATCATTCCTCCCAGCAGCATGGAACTGAAAGCTACGGTGGTTAGTTCTGACCTTTCACGCCTAACTCCTAACCTTAACCCCTTACCCCTGGTCCTTACCCTTGACCTCTGACCTGTGGTGCACAGTAATGATCACTAGCATTGGAACATTCCCCCCAAATTTAGTACGAACGTTTCTAAATAACCAGCTAGCTAAATTTACAAATAGTTTGGATAGCGTATGACCTCTGTCTTACCCCTGACCTCTAATGTCTAACCCCTGACCTCTAATGACTTACCCCTGATCTCTAATGTCTAACCCCTGACCTCTAATGTCTTACCCCTGACCTCTAATGTCTAACCCCTGACCTCTAATGTCTAACCCCTGACCTCTAACATCTCACCCCTGACCTCTAACGTCTAACCTCTGACCTCTATGTCTAACCCCTGACCTCTGATGTCTAACCTCTAACGTCTAACCCCTGACCTCAACTGTCTAACCCCTGACCTCTAATGTCTGAACCCTGACGTCTAATGTCTAACACCTGACCTCTAATGTATAAGCCCTGACCTCTGACATCCAACCCCTGACCTCTAATGTCTAACCCCTGATCTCTAATGTCTAACCCCTGACCTCTAATGTCTAACCCCTGACCTCTAAAGTCTAACCCCTGACCTCTAAAGTCTAACCCCTGACCTCTAATGTCTAATTCCTGACCTCTAATGTCTATCCCCTGATCTCTACAGTTTAACCCCTGACCTCTAATGTCTAACCCCTGATGTCTAACCCCTGACCTCTACTGTCTAACCCCTGACCTCTACTGTCTAACCCCTGACCTCTACTGTCTAACCCCTGACGTCTAACCCCTGACCTCTAATGTCTAAGCCCTGACCTCTAATGTATAAGCCCTGACCTCTGACATCCAACCCCTGACCTCTAATGTCTAACCCCTGATCTCTAATGTCTAACCCCTGACCTCTAATGTCTAACCCCTGACCTCTAAAGTCTAACCCCTGACCTCTAATGTCTAACCCCTGACCTCTAATGTCTAATTCCTGACCTCTAATGTCTATCCCCTGATCTCTACAGTTTAACCCCTGACCTCTAATGTCTAACCCCTGATGTCTAACCCCTGACCTCTACTGTCTAACCCCTGACCTCTACTGTCTAACCCCTGACGTCTAACCCCTGACCTCTAATGTCTAAGCCCTGACCTCTAATGTCTAATTCCTGACCTCTAATGTCTAACCCCTGACCTCTAATGTCTAATTCCTGACCTCTAATGTCTATCCCCTGATCTCTACAGTTTAACCCCTGACCTCTAATGTCTAACCCCTGATGTCTAACCCCTGACCTCTACTGTCTAACCCCTGACCCTAAAGTCTAACCCCTGACCTCTAACCCCTGACCTCTAAAGTCTAACCCCTGACCTCTACTGTCTAACCCCTGACCTCTAACCCCTGACCTCTAATGTCTAAGCCCTGACCTCTACTTTCTAACCCCTGACCTCTAATGTCTAACCGCTGAGCTCTAATGTCTAATTCCTGACCTCTAATGTCTATCCCCTGATCTCTACAGTTTAACCCCTGACCTCTACTGTCTAACCCCTGACCTCTCTAACCCCTGTCTAACCCCTGACCTCTACTGTCTAACCCCTAACCTCTAATGTCTAACCCCTGACGTCTAACCCCTGACCTCTACTGTTAACCCCTGACCTCTAACATCTAACCCCTGACCTCTAATGTCTAACCCCTGATCTCTAATGTCTAACCCCTGACCTCTAATGTCTAACCCCTGACCTCTAATGTCTAACCTGTCTAACCCCTGACCTCTAATGTCTAACCCCTGACCTCTAATGTCTAACCCCTGACCTCTAATGTCTAACCCCTGACCTCTAATGTCTAACCCCTGACCTCTAATGTCTAACCCCTGACCTCTAATGTCTAACCCCTGACCTCTAATGTCTAACCCCTGACCTCTAATGTCTAATAACCCCTGATCTCTACAGTTTAACCCCTGACCTTTAATGTCTAACACCTGACGTCTAACCCCTGACCTCTACTGGTTAGTCCCTGACCTCTAATGTCTAACCCCTGATCTCTACAGTTTAACCCCTGACCTCTAATGTCTAACCCCTGATGTCTAACCCCTGACCTCTACTGTCTAACCCCTGACCTCTACTGTCTAACCCCTGACCTCTAAAGTCTAACCCCTGACCTCTACTGTCTAACCCCTGACGTCTAACCCCTGACCTCTAATGTCTAAGCCCTGACCTCTACTTTCTAACCCCTGACCTCTAATGTCTAACCGCTGAGCTCTAATGTCTAATTCCTGACCTCTAATGTCTATCCCCTGATCTCTACAGTTTAACCCCTGACCTCTACTGTCTAACCCCTGACCTCTAAAGTCTAACCCCTGACCTCTAAAGTCTAACCCCTAACCTCTACTGTCTAACCCCTGACGTCTAACCCCTGACCTCTACTGTTTAACCCCTGACCTCTAACATCTAACCCCTGACCTCTAATGTCTAACCCCTGATCTCTAATGTCTAACCCCTGACCTCTAATGTCTAACCCCTGACCTCTAATGTCTAACCTCTAACGTCTAACCCCTGACCTCTAATGTCTAACCCCTGACCTCTGATGTCTAACCCCTGACCTCTGATGTCTAACCCCTGACCTCTAATGTCTAACCCCTGACCTCTAATGTCTAACCCCTGACCTCTAATGTCTAACCCCTGACCTCTAATGTCTAACCCCTGACCTCTACTGTCTAACCCCTGACCTCTACTGTCTAACCCCTGACCTCTAATGTCTAACCCCTGACCTCTAATGTCTAACCCCTAACCTCTAATGTCTAACCCCTGATCTCTACAGTTTAACCCCTGACCTTTAATGTCTAACACCTGACGTCTAACCCCTGACCTCTACTGGTTAGTCCCTGACCTCTAATGTCTAACCCCTGATCTCTACTGTCTAACCGCTGACCTCTACTGTCTAACCCCTGACCTCTAACAGGCGGGGAGGAGCTCCAAGCGACAACTGTTCCTGTTCCCAGGAGGCATCGAACGGCACCTGAAGATCAAGACGTGCTCTGTGAGTCTCCTAGACTGTGTCTGTTCCCTTCTGTCTCTGAGTCTACTAGACTGTGTCTGTTCCCTTCTGTCTCTGAGTCTACTAGACTGTGTCTGTTCCCTTCTGTCTCTGTCAGTCTCCTAGACTGTGTTCTGTCTCTGAGTCTAGTCTTCTGTGTCTGTTCCCCTCTCTCAGTCTACTCTGTGTCTCTGTCAGTATCTGTGTCTGTTCCCTTCTGTCTGAGTCTACTAGACTGTGTTCTGTCTCTGAGTCTCTAGACTGTTCTGTTCCCTTCTGTCTCAGTGTCTACTAGGATGATGTTCTATCAGTCTCTGACTGTTCTGTTTCTGTATATCTCTCTCTGTGTATTACAGTGGGTTCTGATCATGTTCTGTTGTGTGTAACTCTGTGTATTACAGTGGGTTCTGATCATGTTCTGTTGTGTGTAACTCTGTGTATTACAGTGGGTTCTGATCATGTTCTGTTGTGTGTAACTCTGTGTATTACAGTGGGTTCTGATCATGTTCTGTTGTGTGTAACTCTGTGTATTACAGTGGGTGCTGATCATTTGTCCTCCTGTGCTGCAGGTGGCGCTGGACGTGATAGAGGAGCTGTGTTACGAGATGGGTCTACACAGACTGGAGGCCGTTGACGAGTACGCTGTCTTCCTGGTCACAAAAAGAGGTTTACACACACACACACACACACACACACACACACACACACACACACACACAGACACACAGACACACACACCACATTGTCAGACTGTCCATACGTCCGTCCGTCCGTCCGTGTGTGTGTGTGTATCTCTGTGTCTCAGACACTATCTCAGACAGTCTGTCTGTCTGTCTGTCTGTCTATCTATCTACAGGTCAGACTGTCCATACTTTAATATTACAGTTTGTGTTTGTGTGTCTGTCTGTCCGTCTGCAGGTGAGAATGTCCGTCCCCTCAATAAGAGGGAGTACATCCTGGACATTGCTACGGAGGCGGAGCCAATGGACTGTAACTACAGCCTGTGGTTCAGGAGGGTCATCTGGACACAGACGCTCAAATTTGACAACGAGCTCTGTGTCACCATGCATTATAACCAGGTATAATAACCAACTCTGCCTTACCATGCATTATAACCAGGTTTAACAACACTATGATGCATTATAATCAGGTATAATAACCAGATCTGCCTTACCATGCATTATAACAAGGTATAACAACACTATGAAGCATTATAACCAGGTATGACAACACTGTGATGCATTATAACCAGGTATAACAACACTTTGAAGCATTATAACCAGGTATAACAACACTGTGATGCATTATAACCAGGTATAACAACACTATGGAGCAATATAACAAGGTATAACAACACTATGATGCATTATAGCCAGGTATAACAACACTATGATGCATTATAACCAGGTATAACAACACTATGAAGCATTATAACCAGGTATAACAACACTGTGATGCATTATAACCAGGTATAACAACACTATAGAGCATTATAATCAGGTATAACAACACTGTGATGCATTATAACCAGGTATAACAACACTATGAAGCATTATAACCAGGTATAACAACACTATGATGCATTATAACCAGGTATAACAACACTATGATGCATTATAACCAGGTATAACAACACTATGGAGCAATATAACAAGGTATAACAACACTGTGATGCATTATAACCAGGTATAACAACACTATGAAGCATTATAACCAGGTATAACAACACTGTGATGCATTATAACCAGGTATAACACTATGATGCATTATAACCAGGTATAACAACACTATGAAGCATTATAACCAGGTATAACAACACTATGAAGCATTATAACCAGGTATAACACTATGATGCATTATAACCAGCTATAACAACACTATGATGCATTATAACCAGCTATAACAGTCTGCTCTGTATTTACGATGCTTTATAACAGGTGCTTCCAGACTACCGTAAGGGCTTGATGAACATCCTGCCCAGAGGTAAAGTCTCTGAACAGCTGTTCCTCCAGATCTCTAAACTATCAGCTCTACAACACAGAGCCAAGGACATGACGTTCATACCCAGCATGTAAGAACACATATTACAGTGCATTATGGGGGAGCTGGTTGCTGTGTACAGTGCATTATGGGGGAGCTGGTTGCTGTGTACAGTGAATTATGGGGGAGCTGGTTGCTGTGTACAGTGCATTATGGGGGAGCTGGTTGCTGTGTACAGTGCATTATGGGGGAGCTGGTTGCTGTGTACAGTGCATTATGGGGGAGCTGGTTGCTGTGTACAGTGAATTATGGGGGAGGTGGTTGCCGTGTACAGTGCATTATGGGGGAGCTGGTTGCTGTGTACAGTGCATTATGGGGGAGCTGGTTGCTGTGTACAGTGAATTATGGGGAGCTGGTTGCTGTGTACAGTGGGGGAGCTGGTTGCTGTGTACAGTGCATTATGGGGGAGCTGGTTGCTGTGTACAGTGCATTATGGGGGAGCTGGTTGATGTGTACAGTGCATTATATATAGATATTAAACTATACATTACTAAAGCTGGTTAAACCATGTGTAAACAGTGCATTATGGGGGAGATGCCATTAAACTATATAGATATTAAAGTGCATATAGATATTAAATTATAGAGATATTAAACTATATAGATATTAAACTATATAGATATTAAACTATATAGATATTAAACTATACAGATATTAAACTATACAGATATTAAACTATATAGATATTAAACTATAGAGATATTAAACTATACAGATATTAAACTATACAGATATTAAACTATATAGATATTAAACTATACAGATATTAAACTATAGAGATATTAAACTATACAGATATTAAACTATACAGATATTAAACTATACAGATATTAAACTATAGAGATATTAAACTATAGAGATATTAAACTATAGAGATATTAAACTATACAGATATTAAACTATAGAGATATTAAACTATACAGATATTAAACTATACAGATATTAAACTATACAGATATTTAACCATATATATATTAAACTATACAGAAACGCATTAATAAGAAGGAAAGAAATTCCACAAATTAACTTTTAACAAGGTGCACCTGTTATTTGAAATGCATTCCAGGTGACTACCTCATGAAGCTGGTTGAGAGAATGCCAAGAGTGTGCAAAGCTGTCATCATGCAAAGGGAGGCAATTTGAAGAATCTAAAATCTAAAATATATTTTGCTTTGTTTAATACTTTTTTGGTTACTACATGATTCCATATGTGTTATTTCATAGTGTTGATGTCTTCACTATTATTCAACAATGTAGAAAATAGTAAAAAATAAATAAAAACCCTTGAATGAGTAGGTGTTCTAATACTTTTGACTGGTACTGTAAATATTCAGACCATTTACTCAGTACTTTGTTGAAGCACCTTTGGCAGCGATTACAGCCTAGAGTCTTCTTGGGTATGACGCTACAAGCTTGGCACACCTGTATTTTGGGAGTTTCCCCCATTCTTCTCTGCAGATCCTCTCAAGCTCTGTCATGTTGGATGGGGAGAGTCGCTGCACAGCTATTTTCAGGTCTCTCCAGAGATGTTCCATCAAATTCAAGTCCGGGCTCTGGCTGGGCCACTCAAGGACATTCAGAGACTTGTCCCGAAGCCACTCCTGCGTTGTCTTGGCTGTGTGCTTAGGGTCATTGTTCTGTTGAAAGGTGAACCTTCGCCCCAGTCTGAGATCTGGAGCGCTCTGGAGCAGGTTTTCATCAAAGATCTCTCTGTACTTTGCTCCGTTCATCTTTCCCTCGATCCTGACTAGTCTCCCAATCCGACCGCTGAAAAACATCCCCACAGCAAAATGCTTCCACCACCATGTTTCACCGTAGGGATGGTGCCAGGTTTCCTCCAGATGTTTCCTCCAGACTTGGCACTCAGGCCAAATAGTTCAATCATGGTTTCATCAGACCAGAGAATCTTGTTTCTCATGGTCTGAGAGTCCTTAATTAATAACAATGTGTTTTTGCTTTTTGTCATTACAGGGTATTGTGATGTCATTATGGGGTATTGTGATGTCATTATGGGGTATTGTGATGTCATTATGAGGTATTGTGATATCATTATGGGCTATTGTGTATGGATTAATGAGGACAAAATGTAATATAATCCATTTCAGAATAAGGCTGTAACGTAACAAAATGTAATATAATCCATTTCAGAATAAGGCTGTAACGTAACAAAATGTGGAAAAGAGAATGGGTCAGAATACTTTCCAAATGCATGTATATATATAGGGGTTATTATCACTGTATATATAGGGGTTATTATCACTGTATATATAGGGTTTATTATCACTGTATATAGGGGTTATTATCACTGTATACAGCAACACCTCTCCCATAAGTGAATACACTTCATCATCTCTATGTAATCTCTCCATCATCTCTCCGTAATCTCTATGTAATCTCTCCATCATCTCTCCATCATCTCTATGTAATCTCTCCATCATCTCTCCATCATCTCTATGTAATCTCTCCATCATCTCTCCATAATCTCTATGTAATCTCTCCATCATCTCTATGTAATCTCTCCATCATCTCTGTGTAATCTCTCCATCATCTCTCCATCATCTCTATGTAATCTCTCCATCATCTCTCCATCATCTCTATGTAATCTCTCCATCATCTCTGTGTAATCTCTCCATCATCTCTCCGTAATATCTCCATCATCTTAATGTAATCTCTATGTAATCTCTCCATCATCTCTCCGTAATCTCTATGTAATCTCTCCATCACCTCTCCGTAATCTCTATGTAATCTCTCCATCATCTCTCCATAATCTCTATGTAATCTCTCCATCATCTCTCCATTATCTCTATGTAATCTCTCCATCATCTCTCCATCATCTCTGTGTAATCTCTCCATCATCTCTCCATTATCTCTATGTAATCTCTCCATCATTTTAATTATCTCTATGTAATCTCTCCATCATCTCTCCATCATCTCTATGTAATCTCTCCATCATCTCTCCATCATCTGTGTAATATCTCCATCATCTCTCCGTAATATCTCCATCATTTTAATGTAAACTCTATGTAATCTCTCCATCATCTCTCCGTAATCTCTATGTAATCTCTCCATCATCTCTCCGTAATCTCTCCATCATCTCTATGTAATCTCTCTGTAATCTCTAAGTAATTTTCCAGCATCTCTCCATAATCTCTATGTATCTCTCCGTAATCTCTATGTAATCTCTCCATCATCTCTCCGTAATCTCTCCATCATCTCTATGTAATCTCTCTGTAATCTCTAAGTAATTTTCCAGCATCTCTCCATAATCTCTATGTAATTTCACGAATCTCTCTGTAATCTCTACATCATCTCTGCATCATCTCTATGTAATCTCTACGTAATCTCTATGTAATCTCTATATCATCTCTATGTAACCGCTCTAATCTCTCTGTAATCTCTCCATCATCTCTATGTAATCTATCTGTAATCTCTACATAATCTCTCCATCATCTCTATGTAATCTCTCCATCATCTCTATGTAATCTCTCCATCATCTCTATGTAATCTCTCTATAATCTCTCTGTCATCTCTATGTAATCTCTCTGTGATCTCTAAGAAATCTCTCCATCATCTCTCCATCATCTCTATGTAATCTCTCTAATCTCTCTGTAATCTCTACGTCATCGCTCCATCATCTCTATGTAATCTCTACGTAATCTCTATGTAATCTCTATGTAATATCTCCATCATCTCTATGTAATCTCTACGTAATCTCTATGTAATCTCTCTATCATCTCTATGTAATCTCTCTGTAATTCTCCATCATCTCTATGTAATCTCTACGTCATCTCTATGTAATCTCTATATCATCTCTATGTAATCTCTCTGTAATCTCTCCATCATCTCTATGTAATCTCTCTATTATCTCAAAGTAATCTCTCCATCATCTCTATGTAATCTCTCTGTAATCTCGCCATCATCTCTATGTAATCTCTCCATCATCTCTATGTAATCTCTCTAATCTCTCTGTAATCTCTACATCATCGCTCCATCATCTCTATGCAATCTCTACGTAATCTCTCTGTAATCTCTCCATCATCTCTCTGTAATCTCTCTGTAATCTCTCTGTAATCTCTATGCCATCTCTCTGTAATCTCTCCATCATCTCTATGTAATCTCTCCATCATCTCTATGTAACCTCTACGTAATCTCTAAGTAATCTCTCCATCATCTCTCCATCATCTCTATGTAATCTCTATGTAATCTCTCCATCATCTCTATGTAATCTCTCATCATCTCTATGTAATCTCTCTATCATCTCTATGTAATCTCTCCATTATCTCTAAATAATCTCTATGTAATCTCTCTGTAATCTCTATGTCATCTCTATGTAATCTCTCCATCATCTCTATGTAATCTCTATGTAATCTCTCCATCATCTCTCCACCATCTCTATGTAATCTCTCTAATCTCTAAGTAATTTTCCATCATCTCCATGTAATCTCTCTGTAATCTCTCCATCATCTCTATGTAATTTCACTAATCTCTCTGTAATCTCTACGTCATCTCTCCATCATTTCTATGTAATCTCTATGTAATCTCTCCATCATCTCTATGTAATCTCTATGTCATCTCTATGTAATCTCTCTGTAATCTCTACGTCATCTATATGTAATCTCTCTGTACACTCTCCATCGTCTCTATGTCATCCCTTTGTAATCTCTCTGTAATGTAATCTCTGTCATCTATCTGTAATCTCTCCATCATATGTCTGTAATCTCTCTGTAATCTCTCCATCATATGTCTGTAATCTCTCTGTAATCTCTCCATCATCTATCTGTAATCTCTCCATCATCTCTCTGTAATCTCTACGTCATCTCTCCATCATCTCTGTAATCTCTATTTAATCTCTATGTAATCTCTATGTAATCTCTCCATCATCTCTATGTAATCTCTATGTAATCTCTCTATCATCTCTATGTCATCTCTATGCGATCTTTACATAATCCCTACATCATCTCTATGTAATCTCTATGTAATATCTACATCATCTCTATGTAATCTCTCTGTCATCTCTATGTAATCTCTGTCATCTCTCCATCATCTCTATGTCATCTCTTCGTCATCTCTATGTCATCTCTCCGTCATCTCTCCGTCATCTCTATGTCATCTTTATGTAATACCTCCGTAATCTTTTTGTCATCTCTATGTAATCTCTCCGTCATCTCTATGTCATCTCTATGTCATCTTTATGTAATACCTCCGTAATCTTTTTGTCATCTCTATGTCATCTCTCCGTCATCTTTTTGTCATCTCTATGTCATCTCTCCGTCATCTTTTTGTCATCTCTATGTAATCTCTCCGTCATCTTTATGACATCTCTATGTCATCTGTCCGTCATCTTTACGTCATCTCTATGTAATCTCTGTAATCTCTGTGTCATCTATATGTAATCTCTATGTCATCCCTATGTAATCTCTATGTCATCCCTATGTAATCTCTATGTCATCTCTCCATCATGTCAATGAATGTAAAAAAAAACAACCTAGAACTGAGAAACATTGAAAATATATATACATACATTTTTATCCTGTATCCTTTCTCTCGCCAGCCATGAGTTGTCGGAGTACATCCCCCACCTTCTGTTTGGGAAGCAGCCCCCCCAGGCATGGGTCACTATGGTAACGCAGCACATGCAACAGGTCCAGACCCTCAACCCGCACCAGGCCAAAGCTCAGTTTCTGGGTACGACACAGACCTAACACACACTAATACACATACAATACATATACAAAAGTATGTGGACACCCCTTAGTGGATTCGGCTATTTCAGCCACACCCATTGCTGACAGGTGTATCAAATCGAGCACACAGCCATGCAATCTCCATAGACAAACATTGGCAGTAGAATAGCCTTTACTGAAGAGCTCAGTGATTTCAACGTAGCTCTGTCATAGGATGCCACCTTTCCAACAAGTCAGTCCGTCACATTTCTGTTCTGCTAGAGCTGCCCTCGGTCAACTGTAAGTGCTGTTATTGTGAAGTGGAAACGTCTAGGAGCAACAACGGTTCAGTAGCAAAGTGGTAGGACACACAAGCTCACAGAACGGAACCGCCGAGTGGTAGGCCACACAACCTCACAGAATGGGACCGCCGAGTGGTAGGCCACACAACCTCACAGAATGGGACCGCCGAGTGGTAGGCCACACAACCTCACAGAATGGGACCGCCGAGTGGTAGGTCACACAACCTCACAGAATCGGACCGCCGAGTGGTAGGCCACACAATCTCACAGAATGGGACCGCCGAGTGGTGGGCCACACAACCTCACAGAACAGGACCGCCGAGTGGTAGGACACACAAGCTCACAGAACGAGACCGCAGAGTGGTAGGACACACAAGCTCACAGAATGGAAGGCTGCTGAAGCATACAGTGGGGCAAAAAAGTATTTAGTCAGCCACCAATTGTGCAAGTTCTCCCACTTGGAGGAATGGGCCAAAATACCAGCAACAGTGTGTGAAAACCTTGTGAAGACTTACAGAAAACGTTTGACCTCTGTCATTGCCAACAAAGGGTATATAACAAAGTATTGAGATAAACTTTTGTTATTGACCAAATACTTATTTTCCACCATAATTTGCAAATAAATTCATTAAATATCCTACAATGTGATTTTCTGGAAAAAAAATTCTCATTTTGTCTGTCATAGTTGAAGTGTACCTATGATGAAAATTACAGGCCTCTCTCATCTTTTTAAGTGGGAGAACTTGCACAATTGGTGGCTGACTAAATACTTTTTTTGCCCCACTGTATAGTGTGTAAACATCATCTGTCCTCGGTTGCAACACATCACTACCGAGTTCCAAACTTTCTCTGGAAGCAACATCAACACAATAAGTGTTCGTAGGGAGCATCATGAAATGGGTTTCCATGGCCGAGCAGCCGCACACAAGCCTGAGATCATCATCATGCTCAATGCCAAGTGTCGGCTGGAGTGATGTACAGCTCACCGCCATTGGGCTGTGGAGCAATGGAAACGCTTTCTATGGAGTGAAAATTAACACTTCACCATCTGGCAGTCCGATGGACGAATCTGGGTTTGGCAGATGCCAGGAGAACGCTACCTGCCCCAATGCATAGTGCCAACTGTAAAGTTTGGTGGAGGAGGAAAAATTATCTGAGGTTGTTTTTCATGGTTCGAACCCCTTAGTTCCAGTGAAGGGAAATCTTAACGCTACAGCATACAATGACCTTCTAGACGATTCTGTGCTTCCAATTTTGTGGCAACAGTTTGTGGAATGCCCTTTCCTGTCTCAGCATGACAATGCCCCCAAGTACAAAGCAAGATCCATAAAGAAATTGTTTGTTGTGATCAGTGTGGGATGAATTGGAACGCCGACTGTGAGCCAGTGCCCAATCAGTGCCCAATTTGACTAATGCTCTTGTGGCTGAATGGAAACAAGTCCCCAGCAATGTTCCAACATCTAGTGGAAAGCCTTCCCAGAAGAGTGGAGGCTGTTATAGCAGCAATGTTCCAACATCTAGTGGAAAGCCTTCCCAGAAGAGTGGAGGCTGTTATAGCAGCAATGTTCCAACATCTAGTGGAAAGCCTTCCCAGAAGAGTGGAGGCTGTTGTAGCAGCAATGTTCCAACATCTAGTGGAAAGTTCCCAGAAGAGTGGAGGCTGTAGAAAGCAGAAGAGTGGAGGCTGTTATAGCAGCAATGTTCCTACATCTAGTGGAAAGCCTTCCCAGAAGAGTGGAGACTGTTATAGCACCAATGTTCCAACATCTAGTGGAAAGCCTTCCCAGAAGAGTGGAGATTGTTATAGCAGCAATGTTCCAACATCTAGTGGAAAGCCTTCCCAGAAGAGTGGAGGCTGTTATAGCAGCAATGTTCCAACATCTAGTGGAAAACCTTCCCAGAAGAGTGGAGGCTGTTATAGCAGCAATGTTCCAACATCTAGTGGAAAGCCTTCCCAGAAGAGTGGAGGCTGTTATAGCAACCTGCTGAGGGGAGGACGGCTCATAATGATGCCATTCCACCTCCAGACATTACCACGAGCCCGTCCCCTCCAATTAAGGTGCCACCAACTTCCTGTGACATACCCACCAGGATATGCTGTGTGTGTGTCTGACTGTGCCCCCCCTCCCCCAGGTCTGGTCAGTGCGTTCCCCATGTTTGGCTCCTCCTTCTTCTACGTTCAGTCTAGCAGCAGTGGCTCCATCTACGCTCCCTGTATCCTGGCTGTCAATCAAAATGGACTGCACTTTCTCAACAAGGACACTCACGTAAGGCCCGCCCACACCGCTCACTAAGTCCCACCCACACCGCTCACTAAGTCCTGCCCACGCTGCTCATTAAGTCCCACCCACTTTGCCCTTGTGTTCCACCCCACACATGCGGTGATCTCACCTGGCTTAAATGGTGCCTCTGGAGACATAACCTCTCTCATCGTCACTCAACGGATAGGTTTACCTCCACTGTACTCACATCCTACCATACCCTTGTTTGTACAATATGCCTTGAATCTATTCTTCCGCGCCCAGAAATCTGCTCCTTTTACTCTCTGTTCTGAACGCACTAGACGACCAGTTCTTATATCCTTTAACCATACCCTCATCCTACTCCTGCTCTGTTCCTCTGGTGATGTGGAGGTTAACTCAGGCCCTGCGTGTCCCCAGGCGCTCTCATTTGTTGACTTCTGTAACCGTAAAAGCCTTGGTTTCATGCATGTCTTGCGTCTAGCCATCCCGGCTCCGGGATCGTGAATACAGCCTCAAGCTCATTACCATAACGCAACGTTAACTATTCATGAAAATCGCAAATGAAATGAAATAAAATGCTAGCTCTCAAGCTTAGCCTTTTGTTAACATTAGAAGCCTCCTCCCTAAATTTGTTTTACTCACTGCTTTAGCACATTCTGCTAACCCTGATGTCCTAGCCGTGTCTGAATCCTGGCTTAGGAACCAAAAATCCTGAAATGTCCATCCATAATTATGTTTTTCGACAAGATAGAACTGCCAAGGGGGGTGGAGTTGCAATCTACTGCAGAGATATGTCCTACTATCCAGGTCTGTGCCCAAAACAATTTGAACTTCTACTTTTAAAAATCCACCTTTCCAAAAAACAAGCCTCTCACCGTTGCCACTTGTTATGGACCCCCTTCAACCCCCAGCTGTGCCCTGGACACCTGAACTGATCGCCCCCCATTTATGTTCAGAGTTCGTTGTGTCTGTTAGGTGACCTAAACTGGGACATGCTTAACACCCCGGTCGTCCTACAATCTAAGATAGATGAATCCTGGCTTTGGAAGGCCACCAAAGAATTCTGAGATTTCCATCCCCAACTACAACATTTTCCGTCAAGATAGAACTGCCAAAGGAGGAGGAGTTGCAATCTACTGCAGAGATAGCCTACAAAGTTCTGTCATACTTTCTAGGCCTATGCCCAGACAGTTCTAACTTCTAATTTAAAAAATTAATCTCTCCAGAAATAAGTCTGTAACTGTTGACACCTGTAATAGACCCCCCTCAGCCCCCAGCTGTGCCCTTGATTGCCCCCCATTTATGTTCAGAGTTCGTTGTGTCAGGTAGGTGACCTAAACTGACACAAATTATCAAGGAACCTACCAGGTACAACTCTAAATCAGTAACCATGGGCACCCTCTTAGATATCATCCTGACAAACTTCTAAATACACATTTGCTGTCTTCAACCAGGATCTCAGTGATCACCGCCTCATTGCCTGCGTGTGTAATGGGTCCGCTGTCAAATGACCACCACTCATCACTGTCAAACACTCCCTGAAACACTTCAGCGAGCAGGCCTTTCTAATCGACCTGGCCCGGGTATCCTGGAAGGATATTGACCTCATCCCATCAGAAGAGGATGCCTGGTTGTTCTTTAAAAGTGCTTTCCTCACCATCTTAAAAAAGCATGCCCCATTCAGAAAATGTAGAACTAAGAACAGATATAGCCCTTGGTTCACCTCAGACTTGACTGCCCTTAACCAACACAAAAACATCCTATGGCGTTCTGCATTAGCATCGAACAGCCCCCGTGATATGCAGCTGTTCAGGGAAGCTAGAAACCATTATACACAGGCAGTTATAAAAGCCAAGGCTAGCTTTTTTCAAGCAGAAATTTGCTTCCTACAACACTAACTCAAAAAGGTTCTGGGACACTGTAAAGTCCATGGAGAATAAGAGCACCACATGCTCTTCTACCGATTGCTGCCCACACCCTCCCGCCCGACTAGCATCACTATGCTGGACGGTTCTGACTTAGAATATGTGGACAACTACAAATACCTAGGTGTCTGGTTAGACTGTAAACTCTCCTTCCAGACTCATATTAAACATCTCCAATCCAAAATTAAATCTAGATTTGGCTTCCTATTTCGCAACAAAGCCTCCTTCACTCATGCTGCCAAACATACCCTCGTAAAACTGACTATCCTACCGATCCTTGACTACTATGTCATTTACAAAATAGCCTCCAACACTCTACTCAGCAAACTGGATGCAAACTGGATGCAGTCTATCACAGTGCCATCCGTTTTGCCACCAAAGCCCCATTATACCACCCACCACTGCGACCTGGATGCTCTCATTGGCTGGCCCTCACTACATATTCGTTGCCAAACCCACTGGCTCTAGGTCATCTATAAGTCTCTGCTAGGTAAAGCTCCACCTTATCGCAGCTCATTTGTCACCATAGCAACACCTACCCGTATGCGCTCCAGCAGGTACATTTCATTGGTCACCCCCAAAGTCAGCACACTCTTTGGCCGCTTTTCCTTCCAGTTCTCTGCTGCCAATGACTGGAACGAATTGCAAAAATCACTGAAGCTGGAGACTCATATCTCCCTCACTAACTTTAAGCATCAGCTGTCAGATCAGCTTACCGATCACTGTACCTGAACACAGCCAATCTGTAAATAGCCAATCCAACTACCTCATCCCCATATTATTACATATTATTACTTACCCTCTTGCTCTTTTGCACCCCAGTATCTCTACTTGCACATCATCGTCTGCACATCTATCACTATCATCTTAATACTAAATTGTAATTATTTCACCTCTATTGTCTATTTATTGCCTCACCTCCCTACTCTTCTACATTTGCACACACTGTACATAGATTTTTCTATTGTGTTATTGACTGTACGTTTGTTTATGTGTAACTCTGTGTTGTTGTTTGTGTCGCACTGCTTTGCTTTAATCTTGGCCTGGTTGCAGTTTTAAATGAGAACTTGTTATCAACTAGCCTACCTGGTTAAATAAAGGGTTAGGGTTATATATATAATATATAAATACCTGGTTCAATAAAGGGTTAGGGTTATATATATAATATATAAATACCTGGTTCAATAAAGGGTTAGGGTTATATATATAATATATAAATACCTACCTGGTTCAATAAAGGTGAAATAAAATGTAAAAAAAAAAAAAGAAGGTCTTGGTCCTGTAAACTCTGCTCACTAAGTCCCGCCCCAGTAGTAATTGTATGGTTGGTCCCTGTGGTGCAGGAGCTGCAGACAGTGGTCCCCCTGGTGGAGGTGCAGTCTACCCGCACCCAGAGACCCTCGGCCGGGACCAGCTACCCCTACGTAGACCTCACTCTGGGAGATCTGACCACTCACAGAGTCACGCAGATACAGCTCAAACAGGTACACACACACATCACACACACACACACACACACACACACACACACACACACACACACACACACATGGTAACAATTTCATGTTTTGTGTGTGTGTGTGTGTGTTTAGGGATTGGAGCTGTGTCGGGTCATTGCCATGCACGTGGAGAACATGCTGTCAGTCAGGGAGAAGAGATTCACCCTGCCACCCAGCGAGGTCACTGTGTTATAAGACACTGTCTGTCTGTCTGTCTGTCTCTCAGGGAGAAGAGACTCACCCTGCCACCCAGCGAGGTCACTGTGATATAAGACACTGTCTGTCTCTCAGGGAGAAGAGATTCACCCTGCCACCCAGAGAGGTCACTGTGTTATAAGACACTGTCTGTCTCTCAGGGAGAAGAGACTCACCCTGCCACCCAGCGAGGTCACTGTGTTATAAGACACTGTCTGTCTGTCTCTCAGGGAGAAGAGACTCGCCCTGCCACCCAGAGAGGTCACTGTGTTATAAGACACTGTCTGTCTCTCAGGGAGAAGAGACTCACCCTGCCACCCAGAGAGGTCACTGTGTTATAAGACACTGTCTGTCTCTCAGGGAGAAGAGACTCACCCTGCCACCCAGAGAGGTCACTGTGTTATAAGACACTGTCTGTCTGTCTGTCTGTCTGTCTCTCAGGGAGAAGAGACTCACCCTGCCACCCAGAGAGGTCACTGTGTTATAAGACACTGTCTGTCTGTCTCTCAGGGAGAAGAGACTCACCCTGCCACCCAGAGAGGTCACTGTGTTATAAGACACTGTCTGTCTGTCTCTCAGGGAGAAGAGACTCACCCTGCCACCCAGCGAGGTCACTGTGTTATAAGACACTGTCTGTCTCTCAGGGAGAAGAGACTCACCCTGCCACCCAGAGAGGTCACTGTGTTATAAGACACTGTCTGTCTGTCTCTCAGGGAGAAGAGATTCACCCTGCCACCCAGCGAGGTCACTGTGTTATAAGACACTGTCTGTCTGTCTGTCTGTCTCTCAGGGAGAAGAGATTCACCCTGCCACCCAGAGAGGTCACTGTGTTATAAGACACTGTCTGTCTGTCTGTCTCTCAGGGAGAAGAGACTCACCCTGCCACCCAGCGAGGTCAC
This sequence comes from Oncorhynchus tshawytscha, assembly GCF_018296145.1. Lineage (NCBI taxonomy): Eukaryota > Metazoa > Chordata > Actinopteri > Salmoniformes > Salmonidae > Oncorhynchus > Oncorhynchus tshawytscha. The sequence continues at coordinate 113,512 of NW_024609437.1, forward strand.
TGTGTTATAAGACACTGTCTGTCTGTCTGTCTGTCTCTCAGGGAGAAGAGACTCACCCTGCCACCCAGAGAGGTCACTGTGTTATAAGACACTGTCTGTCTGTCTGTCTCTCAGGGAGAAGAGATTCACCCTGCCACCCAGAGAGGTCACTGTGTTATAAGACACTGTCTGTCTGTCTCTCAGGGAGAAGAGATTCACCCTGCCACCCAGAGAGGTCACTGTGTTATAAGACACTGTCTGTCTCTCAGGGAGAAGAGACTCACCCTGCCACCCAGAGAGGTCACTGTGTTATAAGACACTGTCTGTCTCTCAGGGAGAAGAGATTTCACCCTGCCACCCAGAGAGGTCACTGTGTTATAAGACACTGTCTGTCTGTCTGTCTCTCAGGGAGAAGAGACTCACCCTGCCACCCAGAGAGGTCACTGTGTTATAAGACACTGTCTGTCTGTCTCTCAGGGAGAAGAGACTCACCCTGCCACCCAGAGAGGTCACTGTGTTATAAGACACTGTCTGTCTGTCTGTCTGTCTCTCAGGGAGAAGAGACTCACCCTGCCACCCAGAGAGGTCACTGTGTTATAAGACACTGTCTGTCTGTCTCTCAGGGAGAAGAGATTCACCCTGCCACCCAGAGAGGTCACTGTGTTATAAGACACTGTCTGTCTGTCTCTCAGGGAGAAGAGATTCACCCTGCCACCCAGAGAGGTCACTGTGTTATAAGACACTGTCTGTCTGTCTGTCTCTCAGGGAGAAGAGACTCACCCTGCCACCCAGGGAGGTCACTGTGTTATAAGACACTGTCTGTCTGTCTCTCAGGGAGAAGAGACTCACCCTGCCACCCAGCGAGGTCACTGTGTTATAAGACACTGTCTGTCTGTCTGTCTGTCTCTCAGGGAGAAGAGACTCACCCTGCCACCCAGAGAGGTCACTGTGTTATAAGACACTGTCTGTCTGTCTCTCAGGGAGAAGAGACTCACCCTGCCACCCAGAGAGGTCACTGTGTTATAAGACACTGTCTGTCTGTCTCTCAGGGAGAAGAGACTCACCCTGCCACCCAGAGAGGTCACTGTGTTATAAGACACTGTCTGTCTGTCTCTCAGGGAGAAGAGACTCACCCTGCCACCCAGGGAGGTCACTGTGTTATAAGACACTGTCTGTCTGTCTCTCAGGGAGAAGAGACTCACCCTGCCACCCAGAGAGGTCACTGTGTTATAAGACACTGTCTGTCTGTCTGTCTGTCTCTCAGGGAGAAGAGACTCACCCTGCCACCCAGGGAGGTCACTGTGTTATAAGACACTGTCTGTCTGTCTCTCAGGGAGAAGAGATTCACCCTGCCACCCAGAGAGGTCACTGTGTTATAAGACACTGTCTGTCTGTCTCTCAGGGAGAAGAGACTCACCCTGCCACCCAGAGAGGTCACTGTGTTATAAGACACTGTCTGTCTGTCTCTCAGGGAGAAGAGACTCACCCTGCCACCCAGAGAGGTCACTGTGTTATAAGACACTGTCTGTCTGTCTCTCAGGGAGAAGAGACTCACCCTGCCACCCAGAGAGGTCACTGTGTTATAAGACACTGTCTGTCTGTCTCTCAGGGAGAAGAGACTCACCCTGCCACCCAGAGAGGTCACTGTGTTATAAGACACTGTCTGTCTGTCTCTCAGGGAGAAGAGACTCACCCTGCCACCCAGAGAGGTCACTGTGTTATAAGACACTGTCTGTCTGTCTCTCAGGGAGAAGAGACTCACCCTGCCACCCAGAGAGGTCACTGTGTTATAAGACACTGTCTGTCTGTCTCTCAGGGAGAAGAGACTCACCCTGCCACCCAGAGAGGTCACTGTGTTATAAGACACTGTCTGTCTGTCTCTCAGGGAGAAGAGACTCACCCTGCCACCCAGGGAGGTCACTGTGTTATAAGACACTGTCTGTCTGTCTCTCAGGGAGAAGAGACTCACCCTGCCACCCAGAGAGGTCACTGTGTTATAAGACACTGTCTGTCTGTCTGTCTGTCTCTCAGGGAGAAGAGACTCACCCTGCCACCCAGGGAGGTCACTGTGTTATAAGACACTGTCTGTCTGTCTCTCAGGGAGAAGAGATTCACCCTGCCACCCAGAGAGGTCACTGTGTTATAAGACACTGTCTGTCTGTCTCTCAGGGAGAAGAGACTCACCCTGCCACCCAGAGAGGTCACTGTGTTATAAGACACTGTCTGTCTGTCTCTCAGGGAGAAGAGACTCACCCTGCCACCCAGAGAGGTCACTGTGTTATAAGACACTGTCTGTCTCTCAGGGAGAAGAGACTCACCCTGCCACCCAGAGAGGTCACTGTGTTATAAGACACTGTCTGTCTGTCTCTCAGGGAGAAGAGACTCACCCTGCCACCCAGAGAGGTCACTGTGTTATAAGACACTGTCTGTCTCTCAGGGAGAAGAGACTCACCCTGCCACCCAGAGAGGTCACTGTGTATAAGACACTGTCTGTCTCTCAGGGAGAAGAGACTCACCCTGCCACCCAGAGAGGTCACTGTGTTATAAGACACTGTCTGTCTGTCTCTCAGGGAGAAGAGATTCACCCTGCCACCCAGAGAGGTCACTGTGTTATAAGACACTGTCTGTCTGTCTGTCTCTCAGGGAGAAGAGACTCACCCTGCCACCCAGAGAGGTCACTGTATATATAAGACATGTCTGTCTGTCTGTCTGTCTCTCAGGGTAGAGAGTCACCCTGCCACCCGTAGAGGTCACTGTATATAAGTGTAGAGGTCATGTCTGTATATAGGGAGAAGGTCATGCCATATAGTAGAGGTCACTGTGTATATAAGACACTGTCTGTCTAGTGTAGAAGAGTCACCCTGCCATATAGTGTAGAGGTCACTGTGAGACAGTGTCTGTCTGTCTCATATAGTGTAGAAGGTCACCCTGCCACCCAGTAGAGGTCACTGTGTTATAAGACACTGTCTGTCTGTCTGTCTCTCAGGGAGAAGAGGTCACCCTATCACCCAGTGTAGAGGTCACTGTGTTAAGACACTGTCTACCTCAGGGAGAAGAGAGTGTAGAGGTCCTGCCACCCAGAGAGGTCACTGTGATATAAGACACTGTCTGTCTGTCTGTCTGTCTCTCAGGGAGAAGAGACTCACCCTGCCACCCAGAGAGGTCACTGTGTTATAAGACACTGTCTGTCTCTCTCAGGGAGAAGAGATTCACCCTGCCACCCAGAGAGGTCACTGTGTTATAAGACACTGTCTGTCTCTCAGGGAGAAGAGATTCACCCTGCCACCCAGCGAGGTCACTGTGTTATAAGACACTGTCTGTCTGTCTCTCAGGGAGAAGAGATTCACCCTGCCACCCAGAGAGGTCACTGTGTTATAAGACACTGTCTGTCTGTCTGTCTCTCAGGGAGAAGAGACTCACCCTGCCACCCAGAGAGGTCACTGTGTTATAAGACACTGTCTGTCTGTCTCTCAGGGAGAAGAGACTCACCCTGCCACCCAGGGAGGTCACTGTGTTATAAGACACTGTCTGTCTGTCTGTCTCTCAGGGAGAAGAGACTCACCCTGCCACCCAGAGAGGTCACTGTGTTATAAGACACTGTCTGTCTGTCTGTCTGTCTCTCAGGGAGAAGAGATTCACCCTGCCACCCAGCAAGGTCACTGTGTTATAAGACACTGTCTGTCTGTCTCTCAGGGAGAAGAGATTCACCCTGCCACCCAGGGAGGTCACTGTGTTATAAGACACTGTCTGTCTGTCTCTCAGGGAGAAGAGACTCACCCTGCCACCCAGGGAGGTCACTGTGTTAAGACACTGTCTGTCTCTCAGGGAGAAGAGACTCACCCTGCCACCCAGAGAGGTCACTTAGTTATAAGACACTGTCTGTCTCTCAGGGAGAAGAGACTCACCCTGCCACCCAGAGAGGTCACTGTGTTATAAGACACTGTCTGTCTGTCTCTCAGGGAGAAGAGACTCACCCTGCCACCCAGGGAGGTCACTGTAAAACCATAAAACAAGTGACATGTTTACAACCTTAACGTCAGTGTTTAAAACATTAAAACCTGTGTAAAACATTTAGATTTGCCAAAAAAAGATTTGTTTTTTTGCAGTAATTTTTCAACAGGAAACTACATTCTAGATACAAGTGTATCTAGAAGTCATGCTATATATATTTTAGAGGTCATGCTATATATAGTGTAGAGGTCATGCTATATATAGTGTAGAGGTCATGCTATATATAGTGTAGAGGTCATGCTATATATAGTGTAGAGGTCATGTTATATATAGTGTAGAGGTCATGTTATATATAGTGTAGAGGTCATGCTATATATAGTGTAGAGGTCATGCTATATATAGTGTAGAGGTCATGCTATATATAGTGTAGAGGTCATGCTATATATAGTGTAGAGGTCATGCTATATATATATATATTGTAGAGTTCATGCTATATATAGTGTAGAGGTCATGCTATATATAGTGTAGAGGTCATGCTATATATAGTGTAGAGGTCATGTTATATATAGTGTAGAGGTCATGCTATATATAGTGTAGAGGTCATGCTATATATAGTGTAGAGGTCATGCTATATATAGTGTAGAGGTCATGCTATATATAGTGTATCTAGAGGTCATGCTATATATAGTGTAGAGGTCATGCTATATATAGTGTAGAGGTCATGCTATATATATTTTAGAGGTCATGCTATATATAGTGTAGAGGTCATGCTATATATAGTGTAGAGGTCATGATATATAGTGTAGAGGTCATGCTATATATAGTGTAGAGGTCATGCTATATATAGTGTAGAGGTCATGCTATATATAGTGTAGAGGTCATGCTATACATATAGTGTAGAGGTCATGCTATATATAGTGTAGAGGTCATGCTATATATAGTGTAGAGGTCATGCTATATATAGTGTAGAGGTCATGCTATATATAGTGTAGAGGTCATGCTATATATAGTTAGAGGTCATGCTATATATAGTGTAGAGGTCATGCTATATATAGTGTAGAGGTCATGCTATATATAGTGTAGAGGTCATGCTATATATAGTGTAGAGGTCATGCTATATATAGTGTAGAGGTCATGCTATATATAGTGTAGAGGTCATGCTATATATAGTGTAGAGGTCATGCTATATATAGTGTAGAGGTCATGCTATATATAGTGTAGAGCTCATGCTATATATAGTGTAGAGGTCATGCTATATATAGTGTAGAGGTCATGCTATATATAGTAGAGAGGTCATGCTATATATAGTGTATCTAGTGGTCATGCTATATATATTTTAGAGGTCATGCTATATATAGTGTAGAGGTCATGCTATATATATTTTAGAGTTCATGCTATATATAGTGTAGAGGTCATGTTATATATAGTGTAGAGGTCATGCTATATATAGTGTATCTAGTGGTCATGCTATATATATTTTAGAGGTCATGCTATATATAGTGTAGAGGTCATGTTATATATAGTGTAGAGGTCATGCTATATATAGTGTAGAGGTCATGCTATATATAGTGTAGAGCTCATGCTATATATAGTGTAGAGGTCATGCTATATATAGTGTAGAGGTCATGCTATATATAGTGTAGAGGTCATGTTATATATAGTCATCATGCTATATATAGTGTAGAGGTCATGCTATATATAGTGTAGAGGTCATGCTATATATAGTGTAGAGGTCATGCTATATATAGTGTAGAGGTCATGCTATATATAGTGTAGAGGTCATGCTATATATAGTGTAGAGGTCATGCTATCTCATGTGCAACTGGGTACTATATATAGTGTAGAGGTCATGCTATATATAGTGTAGAGGTCATGCTATATATAGTGTAGAGGTCATGCTATATATAGTGTAGAGGTCATGCTATATATAGTGTAGAGGTCATGCTATATATAGTGTAGAGGTCATGCTATATATAGTGTAGAGGTCATGCTATATATAGTGTAGAGGTCATGCTATATATAGTGTAGAGGTCATGCTATATATAGTGTAGAGGTCATGCTATATATAGTGTAGAGGTCATGCTATATATAGTGTAGAGGTCATGCTATATATAGTGTAGAGGTCATGCTATATATAGTGTAGAGGTCATGCTATATATAGTGTAGAGGTCATGCTATATATAGTGTAGAGGTCATGCTATATATAGTGTAGAGGTCATGCTATATATAGTGTAGAGGTCATGCTATATATAGTGTAGAGGTCATGCTATATATAGTGTAGAGGTCATGCTATATATAGTGTAGAGGTCATGCTATATATAGTGTAGAGGTCATGCTATATATAGTGTAGAGGTCATGCTATATATAGTGTAGAGGTCATGCTATATATAGTGTAGAGGTCATGCTATATATAGTGTAGAGGTCATGCTATATATAGTGTAGAGGTCATGCTATATATAGTGTAGAGGTCATGCTATATATAGTGTAGAGGTCATGCTATATATAGTGTAGAGGTCATGCTATATATAGTGTAGAGGTCATGCTATATATAGTGTAGAGGTCATGCTATATATAGTGTAGAGGTCATGCTATATATAGTGTAGAGGTCATGCTATATATAGTGTAGAGGTCATGCTATATATAGTGTAGAGGTCATGCTATATATAGTGTAGAGGTCATGATACATATAGTGTAGAGGTCAATATATAGTGTAGAGGTCATGCTATATATAGTGTAGAGGTCATGCTATATATAGTGTAGAGGTCATGCTATATATAGTGTAGAGGTCATGCTATATATAGTGTAGAGGTCATGCTATATATATAGTGTAGAGGTCATGCTATATATATATAGAGGTCATAGTGTAGAGGTCATGCTATATATAGTGTAGAGGTCATGCTATATATAGTGTAGAGGTCATGCTATATATAGTGTAGAGGTCATGCTATATATAGTGTAGAGGTCATGCTATATATAGTGTAGAGGTCATGCTATATATAGTGTAGAGGTCATGCTATATATAGTGTAGAGGTCATCTTATATATATGTCATGCTATATATAGTGTAGAGGTCATGCTATATATAGTGTAGAGGTCATGCTATATATAGTGTCATGCTATATATAGTGAGGTCATGCTATATATAGTGTAGGTCATGCTATATATAGTGTAGAGGTCATGCTATATATAGTGTAGAGGTCATGCTATATATAGTGTAGAGGTCATGCTATATATAGTGTGTATGCTATATATAGTGTAGAGGTCATGCTATATATAGTGTAGAGGTCATGCTATATATAGTGTAGAGGTCATGCTATATATAGTGTAGAGGTCATGCTATATATAGTGTAGAGTCATGTAGAGGTCATGCTATATATAGTGTAGAGGTCATGCTATATATATATATAGTGTAGAGGTCATGCTATATATAGTGTAGAGGTCATGCTATATATAGTGTAGAGGTCATGCTATATATATTGTAGAGGTCATGCTATATATAGTGTAGAGGTCATGCTATATATAGTGTAGAGGTCATGCTATATATAGTGTAGAGGTCATGCTATATATAGTGTAGAGGTCATGCTATATATAGTGTAGAGGTCATGCTATATATAGTGTAGAGGTCATGCTATATATAGTGTAGAGGTCATGCTATATATAGTGTAGAGGTCATGCTATATATAGTGTAGAGGTCATGCTATATATAGTGTAGAGGTCATGCTATATATAGTGTAGAGGTCATGCTATATATAGTGTAGAGGTCATGCTATATATAGTGTAGAGGTCATGCTATATATAGTGTAGAGGTCATGCTATATATAGTGTAGAGGTCATGCTATATATAGTGTAGAGGTCATGCTATATATAGTGTAGAGGTCATGCTATATATAGTGTAGAGGTCATGCTATATATAGTGTAGAGGTCATGCTATATATAGTGTAGAGGTCATGCTATATATAGTGTAGAGTCATGCTATATATAGTGTAGAGGTCATGCTATATATAGTGTAGAGGTCATGCTATATATAGTGTAGAGGTCATGCTATATATAGTGTAGAGGTCATGCATATATAGTGTAGAGGTCATGCTATATATAGTGTAGAGGTCATGTTATATATAGTGTAGAGGTCATGATACATATAGTGTAGAGGTCATGCTATATATAGTGTAGAGGTCATGCTATATATAGTGTAGAGGTCATGCTATATATAGTGTAGAGGTCATGCTATATATAGTGTAGAGGTCATGCTATATATAGTGTAGAGGTCATGCTATATATAGTGTAGAGGTCATGCTATATATAGTGTAGAGGTCATGCTATATATAGTGTAGAGGTCATGATACATATAGTGTAGAGGTCATGCTATATATAGTGTAGAGGTCATGCTATATATAGTGTAGAGGTCATGCTATATATAGTGTAGAGGTCATGCTATATATAGTGTAGAGGTCATGCTATATATAGTGTAGAGGTCATGCTATATATAGTGTAGAGGTCATGCTATATATAGTGTAGAGGTCATGTGTATATATAGTGTAGAGGTCATGCTATATATAGTGTAGAGGTCATGCTATATATAGTGTAGAGGTCATGCTATATATAGTGTAGAGGTCATGCTATATATAGTGTAGAGGTCATGCTATATATAGTGTAGAGGTCATGCTATATATAGTGTAGAGGTCATGCTATATATAGTGTAGAGGTCATGCTCATGCTATATAGTGTAGAGGTCATGCTATATATAGTGTAGAGGTCATGCTATATATAGTGTAGAGGTCATGCTATATATAGTGTAGAGGTCATGTCATGCTATATATAGTGTAGAGGTCATGCTATATATAGTGTAGAGGTCATGCTATATATAGTGTAGAGGTCATGCTATATATAGTGTAGAGGTCATGCTATATATAGTGTAGAGGTCATATATATAGTGTAGAGGTCATGCTATATATAGTGTAGAGGTCATGCTATATATAGTGTAGAGGTCATGCTATATATAGTGTAGAGGTCATGTCTATATATAGTGTAGAGGTCATGCTATATATAGTGTAGAGGTCATGCTATATATAGTGTAGAGGTCATGCTATATATAGTGTAGAGGTCATGCTATATATAGTGTAGAGGTCATGCTATATATAGTGTAGAGGTCATGCTATATATAGTGTAGAGGTCATGCTATATATAGTGTAGAGGTCATGCTATATATAGTGTAGAGGTCATGCTATATATAGTGTAGAGGTCATGCTATATAGTGTAGTGTAGAGGTCATGCTATATATAGTGTAGAGGTCATGCTATATATAGTGTAGAGGTCATGCTATATAGTGTAGAGGTGTAGAGGTCATGCTATATATAGTGTAGAGGTCATGCTATATATAGTGTAGAGGTCATGCATGCTATATATAGTGTAGAGGTCATGCTATATATAGTGTAGAGGTCATGCTATATATAGTGTAGAGGTCATGCTATATATAGTGTAGAGGTCATGCTATATATAGTGTAGAGGTCATGCTATATATAGTGTAGAGGTCATGCTATATATAGTGTAGAGGAGACTCATTTAGATAGACATCACTAGGATGTATGATCAGGATCTGACCCCTCATTTAGATAGACATCACTAGGATGTATGATCAGGATCTGACCCCTCATTTAGATAGACATCACTAGGATGTATGATCAGGATCTGATCCCTCATTTAGATAGACATCACTAGGATGTATGATCAGGATCTGACCCCTCATTTAGATAGACATCACTAGGATGTATGATCAGGATCTGATCCCTCATTTAGATAGACATCACTAGGATGTATGATCAGGATCTGATCCCTCATTTAGATAGACATCACTAGGATGTGTACATCTGGCAGTGACATGACCAGAGTGCTCATCTCTGGCAGATTGTGGGCCAGGCTTGTGAGAGCGAGGTTCACTGAGTTGGGTGAACCTGCAGAAAAAGAGAGTCAGGGGGGTGTAAATCTGGCAGTGACATGGCAGAGACTTCCTCCATAAAGCCACCCAGGCTGCCGCAGCAGGTGGTGGAGGGAGTCCAAGCTACCGGGTTCATTCAGCGAGCTGGTGAAGCATGGTGGTAGAGGGAGTCCAAGCTGCCGGGTTCATTCAGCGAGCTGGTGAAGCATGGTGGTAGAGGGAGTCCAAGCTGCCGGGTTCATTCAGAGAGCTGGTGAAGCATAGTGGTGGCAGCATCAGGCTGTGGGGATGTTTTTCAGCTGTCGGATTGGGAGACTAGTCAGGATCGAGGGAAAGATGAATGGAGCAAAATACAGAGAGAACCTTGATTAAAATCTACTCCGGAGCGCTCAGGATCTCAGACTGGGGCGAAGGTTCACCTTCCAACAGGACAACGACCCTAAGCACACAGCCAAGACAACGCAGGAGTGGCTTCGGGACAAGTCTCTGAATGTCTTTGAGTGGCCCAGCCAGAACCCGGACATGAACCCGATCGAACATCTCTGGAGAGACCTGAAAATAGCTGTGCAGCGACGCTCCCCATCCAACCTGACAGAGCTTGAGAGGATCTGCAGAGAAGAATGGGAGAAACTCCCCAAATACAGGTGTGCCAAGCTTGTAGCGTCATACCCAAGAAGACTTGAGGCTGTAATCACTGCCAAAGGTGCCTCAACAAAGTACTGAGTAAATGGTCTGAATATTTACAGTACCAGTCAAAAGTGTTAGAACACCTACTCATTCAAGGGTTTTTATTTATTTTTTTACTATTTTCTACATTGTTGAATAATAGTGAAGACATCAACACTATGAAATAACACATATGGAATCATGTAGTAACCAAAAAAGTATTAAACAAATCAAAATATATTTGCTATTTTAGATTCTTCAGATCTTCTTCACCCTTTGCCTTGATAACAGCTTTGCACACTCTTGGCATTCTCTCAACCAGCTTCATGAGGTAGTCACCTGGAATGCATTTCAAATAACAGGTGCACCTTATTAAAAGTTAATTTGTGGAATTTCTTTCCTTCTTATTAATGCGTTTCAACAAATTTTCTTTTTATTTTATTTATTTCACCTTTATTTAACCAGGTAGGCAAGTTGGGAACAAGTTCTCATTTACAATTGCGACCTGGCCAAGATAAAGCAAAGCAGTTCGACACATACAACGACACTGAGTTACACATGGAGTAAAACAAACATACAGTTGATAATACAGTATAAACCAGTCTATATACGATGTGAGCAAATGAGTTGAGATAAGGGAGGTAAAGGCAAAAAAAGGCCATGTTGGCAAAGTAAATACAATATAGCAAGTAAAACACTGGAATGGTAGATTTGTAATGGAAGAATGTGCAAAGTATAAAAATAAAAATAATGGGGTGCAAAGGAGCAAAATAAATAAATTAAATACAGTAGGGAAAGAGGTAGTTGTTTGGGCTAAATTATAGGTGGGCTATGTACAGGTGCAGTAATCTGTGAGCTGCTCTGACAGTTGGTGCTTAAAGCTAGTGAGGGAGATAAGTGTTTCCAGTTTCAGAGATTTTTGTAGTTCGTTCCAGTCATTGGCAGCAGAGAACTGGAAGGAGAGGCGGCCAAAGAAATAATTGGTTTTGGGGGTGACTAGAGAGATATACCTGCTGGAGCGTGTGCTACAGGTGGGAGATGCTATGGTGACCAGCGAGCTGAGATAAGGGGGGACTTTACCTAGCAGGGTCTTGTAGATGACATGGAGCCAGTGGGTTTGGCGACGAGTATGAAGCGAGGGCCAGCCAACGAGAGCGTACAGGTCGCAATGGTGGGTAGTATATGGGGCTTTGGTGACAAAACGGATTGCACTGAGATAGACTAAATCCAATTTGTTGAGTAGGGTATTGGAGGCTATTTTGCAAATGACATCGCCAAAGTTGAGGATTGGTAGGATGGTCAGTTGTACAAGGGTATGTTTGGCAGCATGAGTGAAGGATGCTTTGTTGCGAAATAGGAAGCCAATTCTAGATTTAACTTTGGATTGGAGATGTTTGATATGGGTCTGGAAGGAGAGTTTACAGTCTAACCAGACACCTAAGTATTTGTAGTTGTCCACGTATTCTAAGTCAGAGCCGCCCAGAGTAGTGATGTTGGACAGGCGGGCAGGTGCAGGTAGCGATCGGTTGAAGAGCATGCATTTATTTTTATTTGTATTTAAGAGCAATTGGAGGCCACGGAAGGAGAGTTGTATGGCATTGAAGCTTGCCTGGAGGGTTGTTAACACAGTGTCCAAAGAAGGGCCAGAAGTATACAGAATGGTGTCGTGTGCGTAGAGGTGGATCAGAGACTCACCAGCAGCAAGAGAGACCTCATTGATGTATACAGAGTCCAAGAATTGAACCCTGTGGCAGAATTGAACCCCCCATAGAGACTGCCAGAGGTCCGGACAGCAGACCCTCCAATTTGACACACTGAACTCTATCAGAGAAGTAGTTGGTGAACCAGGCGAGGCAATCATTTGAGAAACCAAGGTTGTCGAGTCTGCCGATGAGGATGTGGTGATTAACAGAGTCGAAAGCCTTGGCCAGATCAATGAATACGGCTGCACAGTAATGTTTCTTATCGATGGCGGTTAAGATATCGTTTAGGACTTTGAGCGTGGCTGAGGTGCACCCATGACCAGCTCTGAAACCAGATTGCATAGCAGAGAAGGTATGGTGAGATTAGAAATGGTCGGTAATCTGTTTGTTCACTTGGCTTTCGAAGACCTTAGAAAGGCATGGTAGGATAGATATAGGTCTGTAGCAGTTTGGGTCAATAGTGTCCCCCCCTTTGAAGAGGGGGATGACCGCAGCTGCTTTCCAATCTTTGGGAATCTCAGATGACACGAAAGAGAGGTTGAACAGGCTAGTAATAGGGGTGGCAACAATTTCGGCAGATAATTTGGAAAGAAAGGGTCCAGGGTGTCTAGCGTAGGGGTCCAGATTTTGCAGCTCTTTCAGAACATCAGCTGAACGATTTTGGGAGAAAGAGAAATGGGGAAGGCTTGGGCGAGTTGCTGTGGGGGGTACAGTGCTGTTGACCGGGGTAGGAGTAGCCAGGTGGAAAGCATGGCCAGCCATAGAAAAATGCTTATTGAAATTCTCAATTATGGTGGATTTATCAGTGGTGACAGTGTTTCCTAACTTCAGTGCAGTGGGCAGCTGGGAGGAGGTGTTCTTATTCTCCATGGACTTTACAGTGTCCCAGAACTTTTTTGAGTTTGTGTTGCAGGAAGCAAATTTCTGCTTGAAAAAGCTAGCCTTGGCTTTTCTAACTGCCTGTGTATAATGGTTTCTAGCTTCCCTGAACAGCTGCATATCACAGGGGCTGTTCGATGCTAATGCAGAACGCCATCAGTTGTGTTGTTACAAGGTAGGTGTTGTATACAGAAGAAGAAGCCGTATAAGTCCATATTATGGCAAGAAAAACTCAAATAAGCATTCTTCTCTCTCTACCCCCCTCACATCACCACACGGTCTTTCACACCTCCCAGCCCTTCTCAGCAGAGAGGAAGTGGGCAGTGTGGAGAGAATAGGCTGGGTGGACAGGATATAAGTCATTAAAGCGTTTAGAGAGAGGAAGTGATAGAATACATTGAGATGGAACACACCTGTCTTCTACTCTGTGAGTACCTATATGGTTTAATACCTGTATAGTTTAATACCTGTATAGTTTAATATCTGTATAGTTTAATATCTATATAGTTTAATATCTATATAGTTTAATATCTGTATAGTTTAATATCTGTATAGTTTAATATCTGTATAGTTTAATATCTCTATAGTTTAATATCTCTATAGTTTAATATCTATATAGTTTAATATCTCTATAGTTTAATATCTCTATAGTTTAATATCTCTATAGTTTAATATCTGTATAGTTTAATATCTCTATAGTTTAATATCTGTATAGTTTAATATCTATATAGTTTAATATCTCTATAGTTTAATATCTGTATAGTTTAATATCTGTATAGTTTAATATCTGTATTGTTTAATATCTGTATAGTTTAATATCTATATTGTTTAATATATGTCTTGTTTAATATCTATATAGTTTAATATCTCTATAGTTTAATATCTATACAGTTTAATATCTATATAGTTTAATATCTCTATAGTTTAATATCTCTATAGTTTAATATCTATATTGTTTAATATCTCTATAGTTTAATATCTGTATTGTTTAATATCTATACAGTTTAATATCTCTATAGTTAAATATCTTTATAGTTTAATATCTGTATAGTTTAATATCTGTATAGTTTTAATATCTATATAGTTTAATATCTGTATTGTTTAATATCTCTATAGTTTAATATATCTCTATAGTTTAATATCTGTATAGTTTAATATCTGTATAGTTTAATATCTATATAGTTTAATATCTGTGGAACAGCTCAGTGTTTACATCATGTACCGTAGTGATAGTTTTCTCTGTGTTTCAGTGCTGTTCAGTACACTGGTATACTCCGGCCTCAGTCATAATGGAGGTATGTATCTATTTATTCATCACCTGCTCAATTTCCCTACTCCTCTTATTCTCCTCTTCTCTCTCTCTGTTTACTCCTGCTACTCCTCTCATATCAAGTCTCTCCCTCCTCTTATTCTCCTCTTCTCTCTCTCTGTTTACTCCTGCTACTCCTCTCATATCAAGTCTCTCCCTCCTCTTATTCTCTCTCTCTCTCTCTCTGTTTACTCCTGCTACTCCTCTCATATCAAGTCTCTCCCTCCTCTTATTCTCCTCTTCTCTCTCTCTGTTTACTCCTGCTACTCCTCTCATATCAAGTCTCTCCCTCCTCTTATTCTTCTCTCCTCTTCTTCTCCTCTCCTCTTCTCTCTCTCTCTCTCTACTCCTGTTTCTCTTCTCATATCAAGTCTCTCCCTCCTCTTCTTCTCCTCTTGCTCTCCTCTTCTCTCTCTCTCTACTCCTGCTACTCCTCTCATATCAAGTCTCTCCCTCCTCTTCTCCTCTTCTTCTCCTCTCCTCCTCTTCTCCTCTTCTTCTCCTCTCCTCCTCTTCTCTCTCTCTACTCCTGCTACTCCTCTCATATCAAGTCTCTCCCTCCTCTTCTCCTCTTCTTCTCCTCTCCTCCTCTTCTCTCTCTCTACTCCTGCTACTCCTCTCATATCAAGTCTGTAGTTGTGATTCTCTGTCTGGTGTAGTGATCTTGTGTGTGTGTGTTGTGTGTGTTGTGTTTCTGCAACCAGTCAGTGAGCAGTACATAGGTTACTGAGTAGCTTACGCATGAGCAGGGCCAGAAGGAAGGTCTTGTGGTCAAGCAGGTAAAGCGTTTCTCTTCTCAGTTCCCTTCTCAGTTCTCTTCTAGCTAGACAAGACGACAACAAAAAACTGCACAGGAATACAATTGGGAGGTCTGTCTCCAACAACGTAGCAGACACAAGCTAGTTGTTTCTCTCTGTGAGGTCACCTTCCTGACAACCAAAGCTAGTTGTTTCTCTCTGTGAGGTCACCTTCCTGACAACCAAAGCTAGTTGTTTCTCTCTGTGAGGTCACCTTCCTGACAACCAAAGCTAGTTGTTTCTCTCTGTGAGGTCACCTTCCTGACAACCAAAGCTAGTTGTTTCTCTCTGTGAGGTCACCTTCCTGACAACCAAAGCTAGTTCTTTCTCTCTGTGAGGTCACCTTCCTGACAACCAAAGCTAGTTCTTTCTCTCTGTGAGGTCACCTTCCTGACAACCAAAGCTAGTTCTTTCTCTCTGTGAGGTCACCTTCCTGACAACCAAAGCTAGTTCTTTCTCTCTGTGAGGTCACCTTCCTGACGTTCTAATTGTTTGGAGCAGATTTAGATTGTGACATTCTTTCTTTCTTTAATCTTAAATGTGATTTAAGAAGGCGCCGGAGTGGATGGCTGCTGTTTTATGGGCTCTGTGCTATTTTGTTAGTTTATTTCGCATTGTTTGTAACTTATTTTATGCATAATGTTGTTGCTACCCGTCTCTTATGACCGAAAAGAGCTTCTGGAAATCAGAACAGCGATTAGTCATCTTGAACTAGACAAATCATTTTTCTTTAAATGAGTCAGACGAGATGGATTTACTCCAGACAAAACCTTTTCCTCTTCAGGTGACAGAAAAGATTTAGCATGGGTCCTCAGAGCCTCAAAAGGTTTTACAGCTGCACCATCGAGAGCATCCTGACGGGTTGCATCACTGCCTGGTATGGCAACTGCTCTGCCTCCGACCTCAAGGCACTACAGAGGGGAATGCGTTCAACCCTGGACATCACTGGGGCTGAGCTGCCTGCCATCCAGGACCTCTATGACAGGCGGTGTCAGAGGAAGGCCCTTAAAATTGTCAAAGACTCCAGCCACACTAGTCATAGACTGTTCTCTCTGCTACCGCATGGTAAGCTGTACCAGAGTGCCAAGCATTCAGACTCCTGAACAGCTAATCAAATGGCTACCCAGACTATTCACATTGATCGGTAATATAGTCTCCACATTGACCAGACTATTCACATTGACTCTGTACGGTACCCCCTGTATATAGTCTCCACATTGACTCTGTACCCCCTGTATATAGCTCCACATTGACTCTGTACCGGTACCCCTGTATATAGTCTCCACATTGACTCTGTACTGGTACCCCTGTATATAGTCTCCACATTGACTCTGTACCGGTACCCCCTGTATATAGTCTCCACATTGACTCTGTACCGGTACCCCCTGTATATAGCCTCCACATTGACTCTGTACCGGTACCCCCTGTATATAGCCTCCACATTGACTCCCCTGTATATAGCCTCCACATTGACTCTGTACCGGTACCCCTGTATATAGCCTCCACATTGACTCTGTACCGGTAACACCCTGTATATAGCCTCCCCCTGTATATAGCCTCCACATTGACTCTGTACCTGTATATAGTCTCCACATTGACTCCCCTGTATATAGCCTCCACATTGAGTACCCTCCACATTGACTCTGTACCGGTACCCCTGTATATAGCCTCCACATTGACTCTGTATAGCCTCCACATTGACTTGACTCTGTATATACATTGACTCTGTAATACCCTGTATATAGCCTCCACATTGACTCTGTACCCGTAACCCTGTATATAGCCTCCACATTGACTCTGCACCGGTACCCCCTGTATATAGTCTCCACATTGACTCTGTACCGATAACCCTGTATAACGCCTATCTATTGCTATTTTACTGCTGCTCTTTAATTATTTGTTATGTTTATTTATTATTTTAGGTATTTTTCAACCAGTTATGCATTAGGGGGCGCTATTAAAAATGTTCGATGAAAAACGTTCCCGTTTTAAACAAGATATTTTGTCACGAAAAGATGCTCGACTATGCATATAATTGACAGCTTTGGAAAGAAAACACTCTGACGTTTCCAAATCTGCAAAGATATTGTCTGTGAGTGCCACAGAACTGATGTTACAGGCGAAACCCAGCTACAAATCCAACCAGGAAGTGTCGCATTTTTTGAAACGCCTCATGCCAATGACTCCTTATATGGCTGTGAATGAGCTATGAGCTATGAATGAGCTTACGTTTTCCACGCATTCCCCAAGGTGTCTACAGCATTGTGGCGTATTTTTAGGCATTTCCATTGAAGAATAGCCGTAAGGGACCATATATAGCGAGTGGTCACATGATGTCTCCCGCAGAAAATCTCGCGTAAAATACTGAGGTAGCCATTTTTCCAATCGCTTCTTATGAGAAACCAATTGCCTCGATGGATATATTATCGAATATATATGTTAAAAACAACGTTTGCCGTGTTTCTGTCGATATTATGGAGCTAATTTGAAAAAGGTTTGCCGTTTTGGCGTTATAGTTGCAGCATTTTCCGGTCGATTTCTCAGCCAAGCCTGATGAAGAAACGGGAGCCTACAAAAATAATATTTTTGGAAAAAAGGAACATTTGCCATCTAACTGGGAGTCTCCTGAGTGAAAGCATCTGAAGTTCTTCAAAGGTAAATGATTTAATTTGGTTGCTTTTCTTATTTTCGTGAAAATGTTGCCTGCTGCCAGCAGAGCCTAGCATAGCATTATGCCATGATAAACTTACACAAATGCTTGTCTAGCGTTGGCTGTAACACATATTTTGAAAATCTGAGATGACAGTGTTGTTAACAAAAGGCTAAGCTTGTGTTTGAATATATTTATTTCATTTCATTTGCGATTTTCATGAATAGGAAACGTTGCGTTTTGGTAATGATCTAGTTTCTAGGGGTATTTATGACCGCTGCGTTATGCTAATGCGTTTGAGGCTATGATTACGCTCCCGGATCCGGGTTTGATCGTCGCAAGAGGTTTTAACACTGCATTGTTGGTTAAGGGCTTGTAAGTTAAAATTTCACTGTAAGGTGAAATACCTGTGTATTCAACTGTTGTGTTCGGCGGGTGTGACAAATGAAAATTGTTTTGATTTGACCCTCTGTCGTCAGCACCTTTCTGGATATGAGTCAGTGCTTTTGCAAGACTATTCTCTCTGTGATGACACCTGGATGTGAGTCAGTGCTTTTTACAAGACTATTCTCTCTGTGATGACACCTGGATGTGAGTCAGTGCTTTTTACAAGACTATTCTCTCTGTGATGACACCTGGATGTGAGTCAGCTAGTGATTTTTACAAGACTATTCTCTGTGATGTCACCTGGATGTGAGTCAGTGCTTTTTACAAGACTATTCTCTCTGTGATGACACCTGGATGTGAGTCAGTGCTTTTACAAGACTATTCTCTGTGATGACACCTGACACCTTTTTACAAGACTATTCTCTCTGTGATGTCACCTGGCTGAGTCAGAGTTTTTACAAGACTATCTCTCTGTGATGTCACCTGGATGTGAGTCAGTGCTTTTTACAAGACTATTCTCTCTGTGATGACACCTGGATGTCAGTCTGTGATGTCACCTGGATGTGAGTCAGTGCTTTTTACAAGACTATTCTCTCTGTGATGTCACCTGGATGTGAGTCAGCTAGTGCTTTTTACAAGACTATTCTCTGTGATGACACCTGGATGTGAGTCAGCTAGTGATTTTTACAAGACTATTCTCTCTGTGATGTCACCTGGATGTGAGTCAGCTAGTGCTTTTTACAAGACAATTCTCTCTGTGATGACACCTGGATGTGAGTCAGCTAGTGATTTTTACAAGACTATTCTCTGTGATGACACCTGGATGTGAGTCCTGGACTATTCTCTGTGATGACACCTGGATGTGAGTCAGCTAGTGCTTTTTACAAGACTATTCTCTCTGTGATGACACCTGGATGTGAGTCAGTGCTTTTTACAAGACTATTCTCTCTGTGATGACACCTGGATGTGAGTCAGTGCTTTTTACAAGACTATTCTCTCTGTGATGACACCTGGATGTGAGTCAGCTAGTGATTTTTACAAGACTATTCTCTCTGTGATGACACCTGGATGTGAGTCAGCTAGTGCTTTTTACAAGACTATTCTCTCTGTGATGACACCTGGATGTGAGTCAGCTAGTGCTTTTTACAAGACTATTCTCTCTGTGATGACACCTGGATGTGAGTCAGTGCTTTTTACAAGACTATTCTTTGATGACAAGACTGCTTTTTACAAGACTCTCTGTGATGACACCTGGATGTGAGTCAGTGCTTTTTACAAGACTATTCTCTCTGTGATGACACCTGGATGTGAGTCAGCTTTTACAAGACTATTCTGCTGTGATTTTACAAGACTATTCTCTCTGTGATGACACCTGGATGTGAGTCAGTGCTTTTTACAAGACTATTCTCTCTGTGATGACACCTGGATGTGAGTCAGTGCTTTTTACAAGACTATTCTCTGTGATGTCACCTGGATGTGAGTGATGACACCTGTGATGTCACCTGTGAGTCAGCTAGTGCTTTTTACAAGACTATTCTCTCTGTGATGACACCTGGATGTGAGCCAGCTAGTGCTATTTACAAGACTATTCTCTCTGTGATGACACCTGGATGTGAGTCAGCTTTTAGACTATTCTCTCTGTGATGACACCTGGATGTGAGTCAGTGCTTTTTACAAGACTATTCTCTCTGTGATGACACCTGGATGTGAGTCAGTGCTTTTTACAAGACTATTCTCTCTGTGATGACACCTGGATGTGAGTCAGTGCTTTTTACAAGACTATTCTCTCTGTGATGACACCTGGATGTGAGTCAGCTAGTGCTTTTTACAAGACTATTCTCTCTGTGATGACACCTGGATGTGAGTCAGCTTTTAGACTATTCTCTCTGTGATGACACCTGGATGTGAGTCAGTGCTTTTTACAAGACTATTCTCTCTGTGATGTCACCTGGATGTGAGTCAGTGCTTTTTACAAGACTATTCTCTCTGTGATGACACCTGGATGTGAGTCAGTGCTTTTTACAAGACTATTCTCTCTGTGATGACACCTGGATGTGAGTCAGTGCTTTTTACAAGACTATTCTCTCTGTGATGTCACCTGGATGTGAGTCAGCTAGTGCTTTTTACAAGACTATTCTCTCTGTGATGTCACCTGGATGTGAGTCAGTGCTTTTTACAAGACTATTCTCTCTGTGATGACACCTGGATGTGAGTCAGCTAGTGCTTTTTACAAGACTATTCTCTCTGTGATGACACCTGGATGTGAGTCAGCTAGTGATTTTTACAAGACTATTCTCTCTGTGATGTCACCTGGATGTGAGTCAGTGCTTTTTACAAGACTATTCTCTCTGTGATGACACCTGGATGTCAGTCAGCTTTTACAAGACTATTCTCTCTGTGATGTCACCTGGATGTGAGTCAGCTAGTGCTTTTACAAGACTATTCTCTCTGTGATGTCACCTGGATGTGAGTCAGCTAGTGATTTTTACAAGACTATTCTCTCTGTGATGTCACCTGGATGTGAGTCAGCTAGTGCTTTTTACAAGACTATTCTCTCTGTGATGTCACCTGGATGTGAGTCAGCTAGTGCTTTTTACAAGACTATTCTCTGTGATGACACCTGGATGTGAGTCAGCTAGTGATTTTTACAAGACTATTCTCTCTGTGATGTCACCTGGATGTGAGTCAGCTAGTGCTTTTTACAAGACTATTCTCTCTGTGATGTCACCTGGATGTGAGTCAGCTAGTGATTTTTACAAGACTATTCTCTCTGTGATGTCACCTGGATGTGAGTCAGTGCTTTTTACAAGACTATTCTCTCTGTGATGACACCTGGATGTGAGTCAGTGCTTTTTACAAGACTATTCTCTCTGTGATGTCACCTGGATGTGAGTCAGCTAGTGATTTTTACAAGACTATTCTCTCTGTGATGTCACCTGGAGTGTGCTTTTTACAAGTCTGTGATGACACCTGGATGTGAGCAGTTTTTACAAGACTATTCTCTCTGTGATGACACCTGGATGTCAGTCTATTGCTTTTACAAGACTATTCTCTCTGTGATGTCACCTGGATGTGAGTCAGTGCTTTTACAAGACTATTCTCTCTGTGATGACACCTGGATGTGAGTCAGTGCTTTTTACAAGACTATTCTCTCTGTGATGTCACCTGGATGTGAGTCAGCTAGTGCTTTTTACAAGACTATTCTCTCTGTGATGTCACCTGTGATGTCACCTGGAGTCAGTCAGTGCTTTTTACAAGACTATTCTCTGTGATGACACCTGGATGTGAGTCAGCTAGTGATTTTTACAAGACTATTCTCTCTGTGATGTCACCTGGATGTGAGTCAGCTAGTGCTTTTTACAAGACAATTCTCTCTGTGATGACACCTGGATGTGAGTCAGCTAGTGATTTTTACAAGACTATTCTCTGTGATGACACCTGGATGTGAGTCAGCTAGTGATTTTTACAAGACTATTCTCTGTGATGTCACCTGGATGTGAGTCAGTGCTTTTTACAAGACTATTCTCTCTGTGATGACACCTGGATGTCAGTCAGCTTTTAGACTATTCTCTCTGTGATGTCACCTGGATGTGAGTCAGCTAGTGCTTTTTACAAGACTATTCTCTCTGTGATGTCACCTGGATGTGAGTCAGCTAGTGCTTTTTACAAGACTATTCTCTCTGTGATGACACCTGGATGTGAGTCAGCTATTGCTTTTTACAAGACTATTCTCTCTGTGATGTCACCTGGATGTGAGTCAGTGCTTTTTACAATAATATTCTCTCTGTGATGACACCTGGATGTGAGTCAGTGCTTTTTACAAGACTATTCTCTCTGTGATGTCACCTGGATGTGAGTCAGCTAGTGCTTTTTACAAGACTATTCTCTCTGTGATGTCACCTGTGATGTCACCTGGATGTGAGTCAGCTCGTGCTTTTTACAAGACTCTTCTCTCTGTGATGTCACCTGCTTGCAGTCTCAGTCAGCCTCTTCAACAGCCAACAGTTTGAATGACTGAGTCAATGATTTGGTTTAGTTGGAAAGACTACTGTGTAACAGAAGTGGTTTGTTGAAACACGCCCACGTGATGACAAGTAACCTGGTCTGAGACATGAAGACTTGTATTGGGTACACAAGGCTTACTTGTTTGGGACTTGGTCCCTGTGGCGGAATCAAATCAGCGGAAATTTTAGAGCGCCACCTATAGTTTTCGATAAAACTCAAACTTTCATTAAAACACACATGCAAGGTACTGAATTAAAGCTACACTTGTTGTGAATCTAGCCACCAAGTCAGATTTGTAAAATGCTTTTCGGCGAAAGCATGAGAAGCTATTATCTGATAGCATGCACCCCCCAGAATACCAGACCGTCAACAAAACAACAGATTTTGCGGTAGCCAGCTCTACCCAAAACGCAGAAATAAAATATAAAACATTCATTACCTTTGACGAGCTTCTTTCTTGGCACTCCTATATGTCACATAAACATCACAATTGGGTCTTTTTCCCGATTAAATCCGTCATTGTATACCCAAAATGTGATTTGCTGAAGACCGGTCTGATCCAGAAAAATGCCCCTTTACAAGACGCAACGTCACTTTTTAAAATTACAAAAGTTGCCTATAAACTTTTACAAATTACTTCAAATTACTTTTCTAAACCAACTTTAGGTATTAATAAACGTTAATAATCTATCAAATTGATCACGGGGCGATCTGTATTCGATAGCAGCAAGTCTTGAAATCATACTCCATGTTTTCACTTTCATAACATCCTGTGGTGCGCCCCAAGAAAGGTAGTGCCAATACGTCATCTAACCAAGGATAAAGCAGACTGAAAATGCCAGTACTGGCGACATCGTGCTGTAGGCGTTTACAGGGGATCCTCATGTATTTTCTTCAGCCTTAGACAATACATTGACTGGCGGATGAATATTATTTTTGTGTTTTTGGTGAACAGTTTTTCGAAGGATTTTTACTCCTAAACACGTTATGTTATAGCCACAGACACGATTTAACCAGTTTTAGAGACTTCAGAGTGTTTTCTATACACACACACTTATCATATGCATATACTATATTCCTGGCATGAGTAGCAGGACGCTGAAATGCGATTTTTAACAAAAAGCTGCGAAAATCCGCAGCCTCCTTAACAGGTTTTAAGCTCAGTGGGCTAAAACAGTCATTTGCGGTGCAGGAGATCTGGGTTCAAACCAGGGTCTCATATTGAATCTGGTGTAGACTGGTAGAACTAATCAAATGGTCTCATATTGAATCTGGTGTAGACTGGTAGAACTAATCAAATGGTCTCATATTGAATCTGGTGTAGACTGGTAGAACTAATCAAATGGTTTCATATTGAATCTGGTGTAGACTGGTAGAATAATCAAAGGATTTCATATTGAATCTGGTGTAGACTGGTAGAACTAATCAAATGGTTTCATATTGAATCTGGTGTAGACTGGTAGAATAATCAAAGGATTTCATATTGAATCTGGTGTTGACTGGTAGAACTAATCAAAGGGTGTCATATTGAATCTGGTGTAGACTGGTAGAACTAATCAAAGGGTGTCATATTGAATCTGGTGTAGACTGGTAGAACTAATCAAAGAGTAACTTAGATGTGAGAGTGATACATCTCTCAGACTGACCCTTTCTCTCTCTTTCTGTCTCCCCTTCCTCTATCTCTCTCTGTCTCCCTGTCTCTCTGTCTCCCCCTCCTCTGTCTTTCTGTCTCTCTGTGTCCCACTCCTCTCTGTCCCCCCCTCTCTCTTCCTCCAGTATCTCTGAGCGTCCGTCCCAACAGATCTCAGTTCTTTGAATATGAGTCTTTAATTGTGAGCTGTGAGGTTCAAGAGAGCTCTGCTGGATGGACACTGAAGAGATACACATCGACTGGGAAGCTTTCAGCTTGTGGAACCGACTGGGGAAAACAACAAGGTTTTTCATGCATCGTGTCACTAATACTATCAGACAGTGGGGTGTACTGGTGTGAGTCTGGGTCTGGAGAACACAGCACTGCTGTCAACATCACAGTACATGGTATGTCCACAAATCTACTAATATTATAGTGTTTAGTGTTTAATCTGGTTTCAGATAGCTGATGTTATGTTTATATATGATGATTATATATTATATACAGTTGGAGCTGTGATCCTGGAGAGACCTGTTTATATATGATGTTTATATATTATATACAGCTGGGGCTGTGATCCTGGAAAGCCCTGCCCTTCCTGTGACTGAGGGACATTCTGTGACTCTGCGCTGCCGATACAGAAAGGACAAGGAAATTAATGTAACACACTCAAACCTCACAGCCGATTTCTACAAAGATGGATCCCTCATCAGGACTGAGACTACAGCAGAGATGACCATCCCTGCAGTATCCAAGTCAGATGAAGGACTCTACAAGTGTTCCAACTCTGAAGGAGAATCACCGGAGAGGCTGATGACTCTGACAGGTGAGGAAAAAAAAATCACATTCCAAATAGTTCTATTTTGTTTTAGGAAATGCACATTTTAAGCCATTCAGAAATTCAGTGCTGTCTGTCTGTCTGTCTGTCTGTCTGTCTGTCTGTCTGTCTGTCTGTCTGTCTGTCTGTCTGTCTGTCTGTCTGTCTGTCTGTCTGTCAAACTTTTCAGGTGTTCTGCCACTGTGTACTCTCTGTTTTGGGCCAAATAGCATTCTAGTTTGTTCTGTATTGTTGTTAATTCCAATGTGTCAAGTAATTCTCTTTTTGTTTTCTCATGATTTGATTGGGTCTAATTGTGTTGCTGTCCTGGTGCTCTGTGGGGTGTGTTTGTGTTTGTGAACAGAGCCCCAGGACCAGCTTGCTTAGGGGACTCTTCTCCAGCTTCATCTCTCTGTAGGTGATGGCTTTGTTATGGAAGGTTTGGGAATCGCTTCCTTTTAGGTGGTTGTAGAATTTAACGGCTCTTTTCTGGATTTGGATAATTTGTGGGTATCGGCCTAATTCTGCTCTGCATGCATTATTTGGTGTTCTACGTTGTACACTGAGGATATTTTTGCAGAATTCTGCATGCAGAGTCTCAAATTTGGTGTTTGTCTTGGTTGGTGAGCGGACCCCAGACCTCACAACCATAAAGGGCAATGGTTTCTATAACTGATTCAAGTATTTTTAGCCAGATCCAAATTGGGATGTCAAATGTTATGTTCCTGTTGATGGCATAGAATGCCCTTCTTGCCTTGCCTCTCAGATCGTTCACAGCTTTGTGGAAGTTACCTGTGGCGCTGATGTTCAGGCCAAGGTATGTATAGTTACCTGTGGCGCTGATGTTCAGGCCAAGGTATGTATAGTTTTTGTGTTCTCTAGGGGAACAGTGTCTAGATGGAATTTGTATTTGTGGTCTGGCTGACTGGACCTTTTTTTTAAACACAATTATTTTGGTCTTACTGAGATTTACTGTCAGGGCCCAGGTCTGACAGAATCTGTGCAGAATATCTAGGTGCTGCTGTAGGCCCTACTTGGTTGGTGACAGAAGCACCAGATCATCATCAAACAGTAGACATTTGACTTCAGATTCTAGTAGGGCGAGGCCGGGTGCTGCAGACTTTTCTAGTGCCTGCACCAATTCGTTGATATATGTCAGAGGTTGGGGCTTAAGCTGCATCCCTGTCTCACCCCACGGCCCTGTGGGAAGAAATGTGTGTGTTTTTTGCCTATTTTAACTGCACACTTGTTGTTTGTGTACATGGATTTTATAATGTCATATGTTTTTCCCCCAACACCACTTTCCATCAATTTGTATAGCAGACCCTTATGCCAAATTCAGTCAAAAAATGTTTTTAAATCAACAAAGCATGAGAAGACTTTGCCTTTGTTTTGGTTTGTTTATTTGTCAGTTAGGGTGAGCAGGGTGAATACATGGTCTGTTGTATGGTATTTTGGTAAAAAGTACATTTGACATTTGCTCAGTACATTGTTTTCACTGAGGAAATGTACAAATCTGCTGTTAATGTGTCATGCCCTGTCCTTAAAGATCCTTTTTATTTCTCTATTTGGTTAGGTCAGGGTGTGATTTGGGTGGGCATTCTAGTTTTTCTATTTCTTTGTTTGGCCTGGTATGGTTCCCAATCAGAGGCAGCTGTCTATCGTTGTCTCTGATTGGGGATCATACTGAGGCAGCTGTGTATCGTTGTCTCTGATTGGGGATCATACTGAGGCAGCTGTGTATCGTTGTCTCTGATTGGGGATCATACTGAGGCAGCTGTGTATCGTTGTCTCTGATTGGGGATCATACTGAGGCAGCTGTCTATCATTGTCTCTGATTGGGGATCATACTGAGGCAGC
Organism: Oncorhynchus tshawytscha; assembly: GCF_018296145.1. Classification (NCBI taxonomy): domain Eukaryota; kingdom Metazoa; phylum Chordata; class Actinopteri; order Salmoniformes; family Salmonidae; genus Oncorhynchus; species Oncorhynchus tshawytscha. The sequence goes on from NW_024609437.1 coordinate 140,076, forward strand.
TGTGTATCGTTGTCTCTGATTGGGGATCATACTGAGGCAGCTGTGTATCGTTGTCTCTGATTGGGGATCTTATTTAGGCAGCCCTTTTTCCCACCTTAGTTTGTGGGATCTTGTTTTTGTATAGTTGCCTTGTGCACTGCAATACTGCACGTTTGTTATATTCTTTGTTGTTTTTGTTGTAAGTTTCACGATTAAATATAATGTGGAACTCTACGCTGCGCCTTGGTCCAATCATTTCAACGAACGTGACAGAAGATCCCACCACCAAAGGACCAAGCAGCATGGCCAGGAGGAGCAGGGATCCTGGACCCGGGAGAAAAGGGAGTGGAGGACATAATGGAGGACATAATGGACAATGGGAAGAGGTAATGGCAGGGGACAAGACCCTGCCATGGAAGCAGGTGGAGGCAGCGAAGGACGGTAAACTACGACTCCGGGGTTCGCAATCACGACGCAAGCACGAGAGGCAGCCCCAAAAATGTATTGGGGAGGGTGGCACACGGGGGGTCGGTGGAGTCAAGGAGTGAACCAGAGCCAGTCTGGGAGAGGAAGGTGAACTTGGAGGGGAGTGAAGGGACTCAGAGACAGTTAATGAGTTGATGGGGAAATTGAAGGAGAGTGTGTCCTTAGTTTAATGCCACCTGAGTCAGCTCTCCGTACTCGTCCTGAGGAACCGTCTGGTGAAGACTGTGCCCGGCCCCACGGACCGGGTCTCCAGTACGTCTCCCCAGCCCTGCACATTCTGTGCCAGCTCTCCGCACTCGCTTTGAGGAGCGTGTTATCGTTCCGGTACAATGTGTGCCGGTTCTACGCACCGTCTCCAGTGCGCCTCCACAGCCCGGTACGTCCTGTGCCAGTTACCCACACTTGCCGTGCGAAGGTTGTCATCCGTCCAGGACATGTTGTGCCAGCTCTACACTCCAGGCCTCCTGTGTGTCTCCCCAGCCCGGTACGTCCTATGCCTGCTCCACACACAAAGCTTCCAGTGATGATCTATGGCCAGAAGCCTCCAGTGATGATCCATGGCCCGGAGCCTCCAGTGATGATCTATGGCCCGGAGCCTCCAGTGATGATCCATGGCCTGAAGCCTCCAGTGATCATCCATGGCCCGAAGCCTCCAGTGATGATCCATGGCCCGTTGCCTCCAGTGATGATCCATGGCCCGGAGCCTCCAGTGATGATCCATGGCCCAGAGCCTCCAGTGATGATCCATGGCCCGAAGCCTCCAGTGATGATCCATGGCCCGAAGCCTCTAATGATGATCCATGGCCCGAAGCCTCCAGTGGTGATCCATGGCCCGTTGCCTCCAGTGACGGTCGGCAGTCCAGAGCCTCCAGCGACGGTCGGCAGTCCAGAGCCTCCAGCGACGGTCGGCAGTCCAGAGCCTCCAGTGATGATCGGCAGTCCAGAGCCTCCAGTGATGGTCGGCAGTCCAGAGCGACGATCACGGCACCAGAGGCGCCACCAAAGTTAGTGCAGCCATGTGCGGAGCGGGTTCTGCGTCCCGCACTGGAGCCGCCACTGAGGGTAGATTACCACCCAGACCCTCCCCTAAAGGTTCAGGTTTGCGGCCGGGAGACTGTACTTTGGGGGGTGGTACTGTCACGCCCTGACCTTAGACATCCTTTTTATTCTCTATTTTGTTAGATCGGGGTGTGACTAGGGTGGGCAATCTATGTTTCTATTTCTTTGTTGGCCTAGTATGGTTCCCAATCAGAGGCAGCTGTTTATCGTTGTCTATGATTGGGGATCATACTGAGGCAGCTGTTTATCGTTGTCTCTGATTGGGGATCATACTGAGGCAGCTGTTTATCGTTGTCTCTGATTGGGGATCATACTGAGGCAGCTGTGTATCGTTGTCTCTGATTGGGGATCATACTGAGGCAGCTGTCTATCGTTGTCTCTGATTGGGGATCTTATTTAGGCAGCCCTTTTTCCCATCTTAGATTGTGGGATCTTGATTTTGTTCGTTACTGTGTAGCCTTCAGAACTTTCCGTTCGTTTTTGTATATTGTTGTTTATTGGTGTTCATTTTTAAATAAACAAAGATGTTCACCTACCACGCTGCACCTTGGTCCAATCCTTCTCTAAACGAACGTGACATAATTATAATGCAGAGGATTTCCCCAAGGTTGCTGTTGACGCATCTCTCTCTGTCTCTTTCTCTCAGTTCTCTCTCCTCCAGACTCTCTGAGTGTCCGTCCCAACAGATCTCAGTTCTTTGAATATGAGTCTTTAATTGTGAGCTGTGAGGTTCAAGGGAGCTCTGCTGGATGGACACTGAAGAGATACACATCGACTGGGAAGCTTTCAGCTTGTGGAACCGACTGGGGAAAACAACAAGGTTTTTCATGCATCGTGTCACTAATACTATCAGACAGTGGGGTGTACTGGTGTGAGTCTGGGTCTGGAGAACACAGCACTGCTGTCAAAATCACAGTACACGGTATGTCCACAAATCTACGAATATTATAGTATTTAGTGTTTAATCTGGTTTCAGATAGCTGATGTTATGTTTATATATGATGTTAATATATTATATACAGCTGGGGCTGTGATCCTGGAGAGCCCTGTTTATATATGATGATTATATATTATATACACCTGGAGCTGTGATCCTGGAGAGACCTGTTTATATATGATGTTTATATATTATATACAGCTGGAGCTGTGATCCTGGAGAGCCCTGCCCTTCCTGTGACTGTGGGAGATTCTGTGACTCTGCGCTGCAGATATCAGGGAACTCCCTCTGACCTCAAAGCCGATTTCTACAAAGATGGGTCCCTCGTCAGGACAGAGACTACGGGAGAGATGACCATCCCTGCAGTATCCAGGTCAGACGAAGGACTCTACAAGTGTTCCAACTCCGAAGGAGAATCACCGGAGAGACGGATGACTCTGACAGGTGTGAATTAAATCCCTCTTTGTACCATTAAGTTGAATACATCCATTAAACCTATGGTAAATACATCCATTAAGTTGAAACCTACGGTAAATACATCCATTAAGTTGAAACCTACGGTAAATACATCCATTAAGTTGAAACCTACGGTAAATACATCCATTAAACCTACGGTAAATACATGAAACCTACGGTAAATACATCCATTAAGTTGAAACCTACGGTAAATACATCCATTAAACCTACGGTAAATACATCCATTAAACCTACGGTAAATACATCCATTAAGTTGAAACCTACGGTAAATACATCCATTAAGTTGAAACCTACGGTAAATACATCCATTAAGTTGAAACCTACGGTAAATACATCCATTAAACCTACGGTAAATACATCCATACGGTAAATACATCCATTAAACCTACGGTAAATACATCCATTAAGTTGAAAACTACGGTAAATACATCCATTAAACCTACGGTAAATACATCCATTAAACCTACGGTAAATACATCCATTAAGTTGAAAACTACGGTAAATACATCCATTAAACCTACGGTAAATACATCCATTAAGTTGAAACCTACGGTAAATACATCCATTAAACCTACGGTAAATACATCCATTAAACCTACGGTAAATACATCCATTAAACCTACGGTAAATACATCCATTAAACCTACGGTAAATACATCCATTAAACCTACGGTAAATACATCCATTAAACCTACGGTAAATACATCCATTAAACCTACGGTAAATACATCCATTAAGTTGAAACCTACGGTAAATACATCCATTAAACCTACGGTAAATACATCCATTAATTAAACCTACAGTAAATACATCCATTAAACCTACGGTAAATACATCCATTAAGTTGAAACCTACGGTAAATACATCCATTAAACCTACGGTAAATACATCCATTAAACCTACGGTAAATACATCCATTAAGTTGTATTTTGCAGTAACAAATATGTACATTTCAGGGGGAAAAAACACTTCATTTAAAATGTGTGTATTAGTGTGTATAAAAGACTTTGTCAACTTTCTCTTTGTCTTTTTTTGTCTCCAACCCCAAGACCCCACTACAGTGCCAGTGTTGTCCATGTCTCTGCCCAGGCTGCTGAGTAGTCTACTGGTGGTGTGTCCCTACCTGCTGGTGACCGTCATACTGCTGGTGAAAGGCATCAGACGTAGGGCTCAAGGTAAGAACCTGAGTTCATACATTCCACTGGCTCCAACAACCTGTTGTACAAATACATTATAACGGGGTCACGACACTGAACCATGTCTTAGTGTTGATTACTGTAGCTCTGATTGAACCATGTCTTAGTGTTGATTACTGTAGCTCTGATTGAACCATGTCTTAGTGTTGATTACTGTAGCTCTGATTGAACCATGTCTTAATGTGTTGATTACTGTAGCTCTGATTGAACCATGTCTTAAAGTGTTGATTACTGTAGCTCTGATTGAACCATGTCTTAGTGTTGATTACTGTAGCTCTGATTGAACCATGTCTTAGTGTTGATTACTGTAGCTCTGATTGAACCATGTCTTAGTGTTGATTACTGTAGCTCTGATTGAACCATGTCTTAGTGTTGATTACTGTAGCTCTGATTGAACCATGTCTTAGTGTTGATTACTGTAGCTCTGATTGAACCATGTCTTAGTGTTGATTACTGTAGCTCTGATTGAACCATGATTGAACCATGTCTTGAACCATGTGTTGATTACTGTAGCTCTGATTGAACCATGTCTTAGTGTTGATTACTGTAGCTCTGATTGAACCATGTCTTACTGTAGCTCTGATTGAACCATGTCTTAGTGTTGATTACTCTGATTGAACCATGTCTTAGTGTTGATTACTGTAGCTCTGATTGAACCATGTCTTAGTGTTGATTACTGAACCATGATTTAAAGAGTTCACAACTAGCTCTGATTGAACCATGATTTAAAGAGTTGACAACTAGCTCTGATTGAACCATGATTTAAAGAGTTGACAACTAGCTCTGATTGAACCATGATTTAAAGAGTTGACAACTAGCTCTGATTTTGAACCATGATTTAAAGAGTTGACAACTAGCTCTGATTGAACCATGATTTAAAGAGTTGACAGCTAGCTCTGATTGAACCATGATTTAAAGAGTTGACAACTAGCTCTGATTGAACCATGATTTAAAGAGTTGATAACTGTATCTCTGATTGAACCATGATTTAAAGAGTTGACAACTAGCTCTGATTGAGCCATGTCTTAGTGTTGATAACTGTATCTCTGATTGAACCATGATTGAACCATGTTGTAATGTGTTGATAACTGGAGTTCTGATTGAACCATGATTAAAGTGTTGATAGCTGTATCTCTGATTGAACCATGTTGTAATGTGTTGATAACTGTATCTCTGATTGAACCATGTTATAAAGTGTTGATAACTGTAGCTCTGATTGAACCATGTTGTAATGTGTTGATAACTGTAGCTCTGATTGAACCATGTTGTAATGTGTTGATAACTGTAGCTCTGATTGAACCATGTTGTAATGTGTTGATAACTGTATCTCTGATTGAACCATGTTGTAATGTGTTGATAACTGTAGCTCTGATTGAACCATGTTGTAATGTGTTGATAACTGTATCTCTGATTGAACCATGTTGATTGACAGGTGACTAACCCTACTGATTCTATGTAATACTGTATATCTCTAAGTAACTAAACACAGTATTTCTGTTTGATTAACAGGGGTTAAACCCTACTGATTCTATGTAATGTAATACTGTATATCTCTAAGTAACTAAACACAGTATTTCTGTGTGATTGACAGGGGTTTAACCCTACTGATTCTATGTAATGTAATACTGTATATCTCTAAGTAACTAAACACAGTATTTCTGTGTGATTGACAGGGGTTTAACCCTACTGATTCTATGTAATGTAATACTGTATATCTCTAAGTAACTAAACACAATATTTCCGTGTGATTGACAGGTGACTAACCCTACTGATTCTATGTAATACTGTATATCTCTAAGTAACTAAACACAATATTTCCGTGTGATTGACAGGTGACTAACCTTACTGATTCTATGTAATACTGTATATCTCTAAGTAACTAAACACAGTATTTCCGTGTGATTGACAGGTGAGCGTTTTGAAGAACAGTGAGGCTGAGAAACACCTGATCACCATGACAACACTCAGAATGGAACACACAACATTCTAATTCTGGACCTGTTATTTACACCCAAAACAGTTCTTCTTCTCCTGGCCCATAATAGTGGCATTTAAAAATATATATATATGATTTTTCTTATTTTAAGGTGTTTCAATATATGTTGTGTTGTATAATTAATTCAGCAGCAGTCCTTTTAAATGGGTAATCTGCAGATCAAAAATACAAAACCACCCACTGTTTTGGTAAACAGCTGTGTAACCTATACAACCGACGTGTGTTTTTGTTCCTGACATTGATATGACTACGACTATCTGAGAATATAACTGATTGATTTGAATATACAAGTAATATAGGCCTCGTGTTTTTTTATTTTTCAATTTAACATCTAGATACTATCTGACATTTTGTAACATAAATTAATTTCCTCATTCCTGTATGAATAAACATCACAACCACTAGCTGGCTCTCTTTCTCCGTGCTTCCATAACCAACTAAACTCACTGTGAAACAAAGTGAAAGTAACTTTTTGTTTCACTCTTCTACTTGCCGGTCTTGCTTGAACACGTTTGTGTCGCATTTAATTGTTATGTTTGTCCTAGATTATGTTCCTATGAGGCTTTTGGGCTTTTTTTCCCGGGTTTACTGACCGGAACTCAGTTTTATTTTCCTATTACAAACAGCTTTTAGCAACAATATATAAAAATAAAATAAAAACATGTGAAATGAAGACGTCAGCAGCTTGTTGTTTCGGGGGAATTATTCTGTGCATCGGGCTTTCATTGAGAGCAACAGGTAGGTTTAAACTTTAATTATAGTTTTAAATTCCGATACCAGAGAAATTGTATTAAAACGGGCACTTGTTTTTATAAAACACTCCCGTTGATTTTCGGCCCCATCGTCAAAAAGACAGAACGACATGTTTTTGATTTCCTTACGCTCACAACGTAAGTAAATACTCTGCCCTGCGTCATGTCTGGAGACCATTCCAATGCGACAGGTGTCGTTGACAACAAACCTTGGTTACTTTCCAAACACTTAACAGACACACCCTCACTTCTGATGACGAGTTTACACTTGCACGGGGAGGGAGGAAGGAGGAAGGAGAAGGCCTATTCTGTTTACAAATTTACGAAGAAGACTGAAAAGTTGTATTTTTTATGTCTACAGTAACTAAGGTCTTAGGAACGTGTATTTGTAAAACATTTTTTTTTGGTGATTAGTTTTCATATGCACTTAAAATAGTAGGTACCCTTAAATTTAAATTATTCTTTTGTATTTTATTTCTCAGAATAGTTCCTGATTACACTAAAGAGGGTTGTTGGTCTCTCTTACTACAGAGAACCCTTGGTTTGGTCTTGAATATAATGTTCAGTTGAATTTCAACAGCCGGATAACGTCTAGCTCAGAGTTGATGGAATAAGATATTTTCACTTTAAGTTGACTTAAATGGTGCAGATCTCGGTTCCTTACATTCACTGCTCCTACAGCTATTCCTTTTATATAATCTTTGTTGTTTTGTCTTTGTCTATATTATCTCTTAATGCTAGGGGGGATACGGAACTGTCAGATCTCGGTTCTTCATCGTTTACGTTCACTGCTCCTACGTCTTTGACTCATCCTACTACAGTTTATACTTTTATATAATCTTTGTTGTTTTGTCTTTGTCTATATTATCTCTTAATGCTAGGGGGTTACGGAACAGTGTGAAGTGCAAGGCCTTATTTTTATTTGCTAAACAATTTCAAACAGATGTTTGCTTTTCTCAAGAGTCTCACTCAATTTTGGCTGATGCCAACTTCTGGAGGTCACGGTGGGGCAACGATATTAGGCTTTCCCATGGATCTGAACGCTCTGCTGGTGTCACTACAATGAAAAATACCTTTGGTGGTAATATTCTACACTCTGTAACCCCTTTGGTGGTAATATTCTACACTCTGTAACCCCTTTGGTGGTAATATTCTACCTCTGTGACCCCTTTGGTGGTAATATTCTACACTCTGTGACCCCTTTGGTGGTAATATTCTACACTCTGTGTAATATTCTACACTCTGTGACCCCTTTGGTGGTAATATTCTACACTGGTCTGTGTAATATTCTACACTCTGTGACCCCTTTGGTGGTAATATTCTTCTATTCTACACTCTGTGACCCCTTTGGTGGTAATATTCTACACTCTGTGACCCCTTTGGTGGTAATATTTACACTCTGTGACCCCTACACTCTGTGACCCCTTTGGTGGTAATATTCTACACTCTGTGACCCCTTTGGTGGTAATATTCTACACTCTGTGACCCCTTTGGTGGTAATATTCTACACTCTGTGACCCCTTTGGTGGTAATATTCTACACTCTGTGACCCCTTTGGTGGTAATATTCTACACTCGGACTGTGACCCCTTTGGTCACTTTATTTGTCTTGTAATCAGTTACAATGATATTACACTCATTACTGTAAACTTCTATGGGTACAACACCAAACATGAGAATGATGAGTTGCTTGAATCTATAAAGAAACATATATTTCATTGGTTATCTAAATGTATCTATTATCTAGTATCTACGTTTCCCAATTCGTTATTATTGATAGGAGGGGACTTTAACATCACTATAGATAATTCAACTGATAGATGCCCCCCAGTTATCCCAACCAATCAGAATTTGGGTTTAATACTTTTTATGGAGACGTTTGATCTTACTGATATATGGAGAGAGAGGTTTCCAACAAAACAGGTTCCAGACAATCCAGAATAGATTTGGGGTTTATATCCAAATGTATTGATAGTGAGGGAGCTCTTTAAATTTGAGATATTGCTAAAACCAGAAGAGCTGAGGAGGAAAAGGTGATCGTTAAGGTAACTTCCCTTTCTCAGAGGTCCCCAGCCAGCCTCTTGGATCATTAAGGTAACTTCCCTTTCTCAGAGGTCCCCAGCCAGCCTCTCGGGGGAGGAGAAGATGGAACTGATGGAGTTACAAAATCAACTGGATAATAGAGGGAGATTAAAATCAACTGGATAATAGAGATGGAGATTAAATCAACTGGATAATAGAGATGGATTAAAATGAACTGGATAATAGAGGGAGATTAAATAAACTGGATAATAGAGATGGATTAAATCAACTGGATAATAGAGATGGATTAAATCAACTGGATAATAGAGGGAGATTACAATCAACTGGATAATAGAGGGAGATTAAATCAACTGGATAATAGAGGAAGATTAAATCAACTGGATAATAGAGATGGATTAAAATCAACTGGATAATAGAGGGAGATTAAAATCAGCTGGATAATAGAGATGGATTCAAATCAACTGGATAATAGAGATGGATTAAATCAACTGGATAATAGAGATGGATTAAATCAACTGGATGATAGAGATGGATAAATCAACTGGATAATAGAGATGGAGATTAAATCTGGATTAAAATCAACTGGATAATAGAGATGGATTAAATCAACTGGATGATTAAAATAGAGGGAGATAATAGAGGAGATTAAATCAACTGGATAATAGAGATGGATTAAAATCAACTGGATAATAGAGATGGATTAAATCAACTGGATAATAGAGATTAAATCAACTGGATAATAGAGATGGATTAAATCAACTGGATGATAGAGGGAGATAATAGAGGGAGATTAAATCAACTGGATAATAGAGATGGATTAAAATCAACTGGATAATAGAGATGGATTAAATCAACTGGATGATAGAGGGAGATTAAATCAACTGGATAATAGATATGGATTAAAATCAACTGGATAATAGAGATGGATTAAATCAACTGGATAATAGAGATGGATTAAATCAACTGGATAATAGAGATGGAGATTAAATCAACTGGATAATAGAGGGAGATTAAAATCAACTGGATAATAGATATGGATTCAAATCAACTGGATAATAGAGGGAGATTAAATCAACTGGATAATAGAGGGAGATTAAAATCAACTGGATAATAGAGATGGATTCAAATCAACTGGATAATAGAGATGGATTAAAATCAACTGGATAATAGAGATGGATTAACATCAACTGGATAATAGAGATGGATTAAATCAACTGGATAATAGAGATGGATTAAATCAACTGGATGATAGAGGGAGATAATAGAGGGAGATTAAATCAAATGGATAATAGAGATGGATTAAATCAACTGGATAATAGAGATGGAGATTAAATCAACTGGATAATAGAGGGAGATTAAAATCAACTGGATAATAGAGATGGATTAAATCAACTGGATAATAGAGGGAGATAATAGAGGGAGATTAAAATCACCTGGATAATAGAGGGAGATAATAGAGGGAGATGAAATCAACTGGATAATAGAGATGGATTAAATCAACTGGATAATAGAGGGAGATTAAATCAACTGGATAATAGAGATGGATTAAAATCAACTGGATCATAGAGGGAGATTAAATCAACTGGATTATAGAGGGAGATAATAGAGGGAGATTAAAATCATCCGGATAATAGAGGGAGATAATAGAGGGAGATTAAAATCAACTGGATAATAGAGATGGATTAAATCAACTGGATAATAGAGGGAGATAATAGAGGGAGATTAAAATCACCTGGATAATAGAGGGAGATAATAGAGGGAGATTAAATCAACTGGATAATAGAGATGGATTAAATCAACTGGATAATAGAGGGAGATTAAATCAACTGGATAATAGAGATGGATTAAAATCAACTGGATCATAGAGGGAGATTAAATCAACTGGATTATAGAGGGAGATAATAGAGGGAGATTAAAATCATCCGGATAATAGAGGGAGATAATAGAGGGAGATTAAATCAACTGGATAATAGAGATGGATTAAAATCAACTGGATAATAGAGATGGATTAACATCAACTGGATAATAGAGATGGATTAAATCAACTGGATAATAGAGATGGATTAAATCAACTGGATGATAGAGGCAGATAATAGAGGGAGATTAAATCAAATGGATAATAGAGATGGATTAAATCAACTGGATAATAGAGATGGAGATTAAATCAACTGGATAATAGAGGGAGATTAAAATCACCTGGATAATAGAGGGAGATAATAGAGGGAGATTAAATCAACTGGATAATAGAGATGGATTAAATCAACTGGATAATAGAGGGAGATTAAATCAACTGGATAATAGAGATGGATTAAAATCAACTGGATCATAGAGGGAGATTAAAATCAACTGGATAATAGAGATGGAGATTAAATCAACTGGATGATAGAGGGAGATAATAGATGGAGATTAAAATCATCTGGATAATAGAGGGAGATAATAGAGGGAGATTAAATCAACTGGATAATAGAGATGGATTAAATCAACTGGATAATAGAGGGAGATTAAATCAACTGGATAATAGAGATGGATTAAAATCAACTGGATAATAGAGATGGATTAACATCAACTGGATAATAGAGATGGATTAAATCAACTGGATGATAGAGGGAGATAATAGAGGGAGATTAAATCAAATGGATAATAGATATGGATTAAAATCAACTGGATAATAGAGATGGATTAAATCAACTGGATAATAGAGGGAGATAATAGAGGGAGATTAAATCAAGATGGATTAAATCAACTGGATAAATCAACAGAGGAGATTAAATCAACTGGATAATAGAGATGGATTAAAATCAACTGGATAATAGAGGGAGATTAAATCAACTGGATAATAGAGATGGATTAAATCAACTGGATAATAGAGATGATTAAATCAACTGGATAGAGATGGATTAAAATCAACTGATGATAGAGGCAGATAAGAGGGAGATTAAATCAAATGGATAATAGAGATGAGATTAAATCAACTGGATAATAGAGATGGAGATTAAATCTGGATAATAGAACTGGGAGATTAAAATCACTGGATAATAGAGATGGAGATTAGAGGAGATTAAATCAACTGGATAATAGAGATGAGATTAAATCAACTGGATAATAGAGGGAGATTAAATCAACTGGATAATAGAGATGGATTAAAATCAACTGGATAATAGAGATGGAGATTAAAATCAACTGGATAATAGAGATGGAGATTAAATCAACTGGATAATAGAGGGATAATAGATGGATTAAATCAAGATAATTAAAATCATCTGGATAATAGAGGGAGATAATAGAGGATTAAATCAACTGGATAATAGAGATGGATTAAATCAACTGGATAATAGAGATGGATTAAATCAACTGGATAATAGAGATGGATTAAAATCAACTGGATAATAGAGATGGATTAAATCAGAGATGGAAATAATGGAGATGGACTGGATTAAATCAACTGGATAAATCAACTGGATAATAGAGGGAGATTAAAATCAACTGGATAATAGAGATGGATTAAAGATTAAATCAAGATGGATTAAAATCAACTGGATAATAGAGGGGAGATAATCAGAGGGAGATTAGAAATCAACTGGATTAATAGAGGGAGATTAAATCAACTGGATAATAGAGGGATTAAATCAACTGGATAATAGAGATGGATTAAATCAACTGGAGATGGAGGGAGATTAAATCAACTGGATAATAGAGATGGATTAAATCAACTGGATAATAGAGGGAGATTAAATCAACTGGATAATAGAGAGATGGATTAAAATCAACTGGATAATAGAGGGAGATTAAATCAACTGGATAATAAATCAACTGGATAATAGAGATCAACTGGATAATAGAGATAATTAAATCAACTGGATAATAGATGGATTAAATCAACTGGATAAGAAAATCAACTGGATAATAGAGAGATGGATAATAGAGATGATTAACATCAACTGGATAATAGAGATATTAAATCAACTGAGATTAAATCAAATGGATAATAGATGATTAAAATCAACTGGATAATAGAGATGGATTAACATCAACTGGATAATAGAGATGGATTAACATCAACTGGATAATAGAGATGGATTAACATCAACTGGATTAGTAGAGATCGGTTAAAATCAACTGGATAATAGAGATGGATTAAAATGAACTGGAAAAGATTGTGTGACACCTTCATATTATGGTATTCCAGTAAAAGAAGAACTTACATATTTAGGCATAACCATTACAAAGGATCAGAAGTCTAGAGGCTTACTAAATTTTAACCCTCTCATTAAAAAAACCCAGTAGAAACTAAATCAATGGCTACAGAGGGACTTATCTTTAAAAGGTAGAGTCCTAATAACCAAGGCTATCTCTAGACTAACATATGCCCCCCTCTATCTTTATATCTTGATGGTAAAATAAGCAAGGAGATAGATCAGATGCTTTTCAACTGTCTGTGGAGAAACCCGTTACATTATAGGAAAACTGTTGTAATGAACACTTATGAGTATGGTGGGCTGAATTGTAAACAATACTTTTAAGATCAATTGGATAAAACAATTCCTCAGAAGACCCACTTCTATGTGGAATTGTATTCCTCATCATGTTCTCTACTTTTGGGGGCCTTACATTATAATATTGACACAGTTCCAGTGAAACTTTCTGCTTTCCATCTGCAGGTTTTCTTGTCGTGGTCCTTAATTTATAAACACAGATTTCTCCACACAGATATTTTATATGAAGTAATCGGGACATATTGTATTAAAATACTTCTTTGTTTTCAGAATATTGGTTCTGAAATAATATCCTATTGGAGCCAACTGGTAAATGCAGAGGGTCTTTTACTCAGTTATAAGGAATTCTGATCACTTTACAAGGTCCCTGTAACACCTAAAGATGTTGCCATTGTTTTAGATTCCTCCGGTGTTGCTGTATTATTCAGGAACCTGTCAAGACCCTCAGAGCTTCCATTGACCCTGTTGACTCATCGGTAGGGTCATTGCCTCATGGGTCTCCCGGTCGCGGCCGGCCCAGGTATCGACCTAGCATCTGTAGCAACGCAGTTTGCACTGCGATGCAGTGTCTTAGACCGCTGCGCCACCCAGGAGCCCCCATACACAAAGTTTTTAATGCTTATCAATTGCCTTGCACAAAGTATGAGAATACAAAAATACTACTTAAACCTGTTTTGTCTGAGATCCCACTAACAGGATCGATATGACAACAGCCAGTGAAAGTGCAGGGCGCCAAATTCAAACAACAGAAATCTCATTAAATCTCATTAAAATTCCTCAAACATACAAGTATTTTACACCATTTTAAAGATTTTAAAGATACACTTCTTGTTAATCCCACCACAGTGTCTGATTTCAAAAAGGCTTTACGACGAAAGCAAACCATGCAATTATGTTAGGTGAGTGCCTAGTCACAGAAAAACACAGCCATTTTTCCAGCCAAAGTGAGGAGTCACAAAAAGCAGAAATAGAGATAAATGAATCACTAACCTTTGATGATCTTCATCAGATGACACTCATGGGACTTCATGTTACACAATACATGTATGTTTTGTTCGATAAAGTTCATATTTATATAAAAGAAATCTCAGTATACATTGACGCGTTATGTTCAGTAGTTCCAAAACATCCAGTGATTTTGCAGAACCACATCAATTTACAGAAATACTCATAACAAACATTGTTAAAAGATACAACTGTTATAACAGCTTTCTTCCTGGGAAGGAGAGGACCAAAGCGCAGCGTGGTGAGTGTTCAACATCTTTAATATAGACGAATACTGAGAACACTACAAATATACAAAACAATAAATGTGAAAACTGAAACAGTTCTGTGTGGTGAAACAAACACAGGCACGGAAATAATCACCCACAAACCCCAACACAAAACAAGCTACCTAAATATGGTTCCCAATCAGAGACAATGTCTAACACCTGCCTCTGATTGAGAACTATATCAGGCCCAAACACAGAAACAGACAAACTAGACACACAACATAGAATGCCCACCCAGCTCACGTCCTGACCAACACTAAAACGAGGAAAACACACAAGAACTATGGTCAAAACGTGACATATGCATGAAACTTCAGATAAACTTCTACTTAATGCAACCGCTGTGTCAGATTTCAAAAAAGCTTTACCGAAAAACCTTACCAGGCAATATTCTGAGTACAGCACTCAGAGACCAAAACAGCCAAACAGATATCCGCCATGTTGTGTAGTCAACAGAAGTCAGTAATAGCATTATAAATATTCACTTACCTTTGATGATCTTCATCAGAATGCACTCCCAGGAATCCCAGTTCCACAATAAATGTTTGATTTGTTCGATAAAGTCCATCATTTATGTCCAAACACCTCTTTTTTGTTCATTCATTGCATTTTAGCCCAGTAATCCAAATTCATGACGTGCGAGCAGACGAGCAGACGAAAAGTAAAAAAGTTCCATTACAGTCCGTAGAAACATGTCAAATGAAGTATAGAATCAATCTTTTGGATGTTTTTATCATAAATCTTCAATAATGTTCCAACCGGAGAATTCCTTTGTCTGTAGAAATGCAATGGAAAGCAAGCTAACTTTCAAATGAACACGTGTGGTCAGCTAATGGCACTCTGCCAGACCTCTGATTCAATCACCTCTCATTCGCCCCCACTTCACAGTAGAAGCATCAAACAAGGTTCTAAAGACTGTTGACATATAGTGGAAGCCTTAGGAAGTGCAATATGACCCCATAGACACTATCTTTGATAGGCAATGAGTTGAAAAACTACAAACTTCAGATTTCCCACAGGTTTTCGCCTGCCATATGAGTTATGTTATACTCACAGACATCATTCAAACAGTTTTACAAACGTCAGTGTGTTTTCTATCCAAATGTACTAATACTATGCATATCTTAGCTTCTGGGACTGAGTAGCAGGCAGTTTACTCTGGGCACCTCTGGGCACCTTATTCATCCAAGCTACTCAATTCTGCCTCAGTCATAAGATGTTAAACAGTACTCTAAAATAATTTTATTTAAATGGTAATTTTATGTTTTGAGCACAGAAACAATGAGAAAATATGGATAAATAAATAATGAAAGGTTAATTATGGAAAGCAGCTTTCATCTGCCAGAGAGTATCTCCAATCGGCCTGAGCCCCAAGTAATACATTTAGATAACTCACACCGGAATCGGTGCAATAAAATGCAAATGAATTACTGCAAATGTAAAAAATTACTTAAAAATCATACAATATGATTTTCTGGATTTTTGTTTTAGATTCCGTCTCTCACAGTTGAAGTGTACAGACCTCTACATGCTTTGTAAGTAGGAAAACTTGCATAATCGGCAGTGTATCAAATACTTGTTCTCCACACTGTATGTGTATTTTAGCAAGCTAGCTTCATACTTTTCTCTTAGATGCTGAAAATACAGCCTTTTTGATTACATTTGACACATCGCAGAGAGTTTAATACGTGACTACAGTTTGCATTGAATTGTGGGTCATATCAACCCCGCAAGTGACCAAAGTTGTTCACTCGCTCCCTCGAGCTAAATCGAGGGTCAAGGGGGGTCCAACGTTTGTGAATTGGACCTCTCCTTAAGATGGAAATCGAACTACATCCGGTTTCGACTGGAAGCTCAGATAATAATGGGGCGTTCACTATCGGAGTTATCGGAAGCTCAGATAATAATGGGGCGTTCACTATCTGAGTTATCGGAAGCTCAGATAATAATGGGGCGTTCACTATCTGAGTTATCGGAAGCTCAGAGAATAATGGGGCGTTCACTATCGGAGTTATCGGAAGCTCAGATAATAATGGGGCGTTCACTATCTGAGTTATCGGAAGCTCAGATAATAATGGGGCGTTCACTATCGGAGTTATCGGAAGCTCAGATAATAATGGGGCGTTCACTATCGGAGTTATCGGAAGCTCAGATAATAATGGAGCGTTCACTATCGGAGTTAGTGGGACATTTCATTTGAATGAGTCTAGACTGAATACCAGTCTTTTAGCTAACATTTGAATGAGTCTAGACTGAATACCAGTCTTTTAGCTAACATTCCACTCCTTGTCATTGTCAAAGAGACTGGCCTTTTAAGCAATGTCAATGTTCAATATGCAGCCTGATTTACAGTTTCTGATTGGTACTTGGAAACCACATCAATATTTTCCATGACGACGTTATGGAACTTAAGCTGCACGCAATTTTGGCTCAATATAGAATTAGAATTTTCACAACAACATCAACAATCAATACCGCCGTGACCTTGTGAGAAGACAGTGGCAATGCAAGATCATGTTGTTCATAGCGGCTAGAGAGGACTAGAGAGGACTGGAGAGGACTAGAGAGGACTCCGTAATGAGAGATATATAATGATATATTCACTCAAGTTAGATGGGGTCGTAGTAGTTACACTACTGACCAAAAGTATGTGGACACCTGCTCATTAAACATCTCATTCCAAAATCATGGGCTTTAATATGGAGTTGATCCCCCCCTTTGCTGCTATAACAGCCTCCACTCTTCTGGGAAGGCTTTCCACTAGATGTTGGAACATTGCTGCGGGGACTTGCTTCCCGTTCAGCCACAAGAGCATTAGTGAGGTCGGACACCGATGTTGGGTGCTTAGGCCTGAACCATGAAAAACAGCATCATCACTCCAGAGAACATGTTTCCACTGCTCCAGATTCCAATGATAGCAAGCTTTCCACTCCACTCCAGCTGACGCTTGGCATTGAGGTGATCTTGTGCTTGTGTGCAGCTGCTCGGCCATGGAGACCCATTTCAAGACACTCCCGACGAACAGTTATTGTGTTGACGTCGCTTCCATTGAATTAAGGGGCGTCCACATAGTGTACGAACTGTGTGTGTGTGTGTGTGTGTGTGTGTACGTTCCAGTTGAATCCATTAAAGAGATGAATGAAACACACTGCCCACCATCACCATTCCTCACACTAATCACATAATCACCATGACTTGATTACATTTGTTTTCTCAACATTATTATGATGCTCATTTCTGTTAAATAATGTCCCTCTTTCTTATTAGGAGATGGAGTCCAGACAGAAACTTTCTGAATGGACATAGAAAGAATTAGCGAACTCACACACACAGACACAGACACACAGACACACACACACACACACACACACACACACACACACACACACACACACACACACAGACACATCCTAAAAGGAAACATCAATCAAAGCCACCAGCGCAACTCAGACATATTTATCCTTTTCCAACTCAGACATATTTATCCTTTTCCAACTCAGACATATTTCTCCTTTTCCAACTCAGACATATTTCTCCTTTTCCAACTCAGACATATGTCTCCTTTTCCAACTCAGACATATGTCTCCTTTTCCAACTCAGACATATTTCTCCTTTTCCAACTCAGACATATTTCTCCTTTTCCAACTCAGACATATTTCTCCTTTTCCAACTCAGACATATGTCTCCTTTTCCAACTCAGACATATTTCTCCTTTTCCAACTCAGACATATGTCTCCTTTTCCAACTCAGACATATTTCTCCTTTTCCAACTCAGACATATCTCCTTTTCCAACTCAGACATATGTCTCCTTTCCTAAAAACATAGTCATTATTATTATCAAATGAATTGACCAGGAACGTTTGAATAGGGGGGAGAGAGACAGCTGTACCATCACTAGAGACTTATGCCTTATTCCACAGGATGTGTCTTTCCAAACAGTTTTTTTTAAACTAAGGAAGCCTGGAGGTTTTTACTTCAACGTCTAGACGATAAAATTAAACACTGTCTACCAGTCATACAGTACCACATTAAACACTGTCTACCACATACAGTCATTAAAAACACATACAGTCATTAAACACTGTCTACATACAGTCATTAAACACTGTCTACCACAGTCATTAATACCACATACAGTCATTAAACACTGTCTACCACATTACAGTCATTAAACACACTGTCTACCACATACAGTCATTAACTGTCTACTGTCTACATACAGTCATAAACAGTCATTAAACACTGTCTACATACAGTCATTAAACACTGTCTACCACATACAGTCATTAAACACATACAGTCAGTCATTAAACACTGTCTACCACATACAGTCATTAAACACTGTCTACCACATAGTCATTAAACACTTAAACACAGTCATTAAACACTGTCTACCACATACAGTCATTAAACACTGTCTACATACAGTCATTAAACAGTCATTAAACACTGTCTACCACATACAGTCATTAAACACATACATACAGTCATTAAACACTGTCTACCACATACAGTCATTAAACACTGTCTACCACATACAGTCATTAAACACTGTCTACCACATACAGTCATTAAACACTGTCTACCACATACAGTCATTAAACACTGTCTACCACATACAGTCATTAAACACTGTCTACACATACAGTCATTAAACACTGTCTACCACATACAGTCATTAAACACTGTCTACCACATACAGTCATTAAACACTGTCTACCACATACAGTCATTAAACACACATACAGTCATTAAACACACCACATACAGTCATTAAACACTGTCTACCACATACAGTCATTAAACACTGTCTACCACATACAGTCATTAAACACTGTCTACCACATACAGTCATTAAACACTGTCTACCACATACAGTCATTAAACACTGTCTACAGTCATTAAACACCACATACAGTCATTAAACATTAAACACTGTCTACCACATACAGTCATTAAACACTGTCTACCACATACAGTCATTAAACACTGTCTACCACATACAGTCATTAAACACTGTCTACCACATACAGTCATTAAACACTGTCTGTCACATAGTCATTAAACCACATACAGTCATTAAACACTGTCTACCACATACAGTCATTAAACACTGTCACCACATACAGTCATTAAACACTGTCTACCACATACAGTCATTAAACACTGTCTACACATACAGTCATTAAACACTGTCTATACATACAGTCATTAAACACTGTCACATACAGTCATTAAACACTGTCTACCACATACAGTCATTAAACACTGTCTACCACATACAGTCATTAAACACTGTCTACCACATACAGTCATTAAACACTGTCTACCACATACAGTCATTAAACACTGTCTACCACATACAGTCATTAAACACTGTCTACCACATACAGTCATTAAACACTGTCTACCACATACAGTCATTAAACAGTCATTAAACACTGTCTACCACATACAGTCATACAGTCATTAAACACTGTCTACCACATACAGTCATTAAACACTGTCTACCACACAGTCATTAAACACTGTCTACAGTCATTAAACACTGTCTACCACATACAGTCATTAAACACTGTCTACCACATACAGTCATTAAACACTGTCTACCACATACAGTCATTAAACACTGTCTACCACATACAGTCATTAAACATACACATACAGTCATTAAACAGTCATACAGTCATTAAACACTGTCTACCACATACAGTCATTAAACACTACCACATACAGTCATTAAACACTGTCTACCACATACAGTCATTAAACACTGTCTACCACATACAGTCATTAAAAACACTACAGTCATTAAACACTGTCTACATACAGTCATTAAACACTGTCTAGTCATTAAACATACAGTCATTAAACACTGTCTACCACATACAGTCATTAAACACTGTCTACCACATACAGTCATTAAACATACATACAGTCATTAAACACTGTCTACCACATACAGTCATTAAACACTGTCTACACATAAACAGTCATTAAACACTGTCTACCACATACAGTCATTAAACACTGTCTACATACAGTCATAAACAGTCATTAAACACTGTCATTAAACACACATACAGTCATTAAACACTGTCTACCACATACAGTCATTAAACACTGTCTACCACATACAGTCATTAAACACTGTCTACCACATACAGTCATTAAACACTGTCTACCACATACAGTCATTAAACACTGTCTACCACATACAGTCATTAAACACTGTCTACCACATACAGTCATTAAACACTGTCTACCACATACAGTCATTAAACACTGTCTACCACATACAGTCATTAAACACTGTCTACCACATACAGTCATTAAACACTGTCTACCACATACAGTCATTAAACACTGTCTACCACATACAGTCATTAAACACTGTCTACCAGTCATAAACAGTCAGTTAAACACTGTCTACCACATACAGTCATTAAACACTGTCTACATACAGTCATTAAACATACAGTCATTAAACACACATACAGTCATTAAACACTACAGTCATTAAACACTGTCCACATACAGTCATTAAACACTGTCTACCACATACAGTCATTAAACACTGTCTACCACATACAGTCATTAAACACTGTCTACCACATACAGTCATTAAACACTGTCTACCACATACAGTCATTAAACATACAGTCATTAAACAACACATACAGTCATTAAACACTGTCTCTACAGTCATTAAACATACAGTCATTAAACACTGTCTACCACATACAGTCATTAAACACTGTCTACAGTCATTAAACATACAGTCATTAAACACTGTCTACCACATACAGTCATTAAACACTGTCTACCACATACAGTCATTAAACACTGTCTACCACATACAGTCATTAAACACTGTCTACCACATACAGTCATTAAACACTGTCTACCACATACAGTCATTAAACACTGTCTACCACATATAGTCATTAAACACTGTCTACCACATACAGTCATTAAACACTGTCTACCACATACAGTCATTAAACACTGTCTACCACATACAGTCATTAAACACTGTCTACCACATACAGTCATTAAACACTGTCTACCACATACAGTCATTAAACACTGTCTACCACATACAGTCATTAAACACTGTCTACCACATACAGTCATTAAACACTGTCTAAACAGTCATTAAACACTGTCTACCACATACAGTCATTAAACACTGTCTACCACATACAGTCATTAAACACTGTCTACACATACAGTCATTAAACACTGTCTACCACATACAGTCATTAAACACTGTCTACCACATACAGTCATTAAACACTGTCTACCACATACAGTCATTAAACACTGTCTACCACATACAGTCATTAAACACTGTCTACCACATACAGTCATTAAACACTGTCTCACATACAGTCATTAAACACTGTCTACCACATACAGTCATTAAACACTGTCTACCACATACAGTCATTAAACACTGTCATTAAACACCACATACAGTCATTAAACACTGTCTACCACATACAGTCATTAAACACTGTCACATACAGTCATTAAACACTGTCTACCACATACAGTCATTAAACACTGTCTACCACATACAGTCATTAAACACTGTCTACCACATACAGTCATTAAACACTGTCTACCACATACAGTCATTAAACACTGTCTACCACATACAGTCATTAAACACTGTCTACCACATACAGTCATTAAACACTACCACATACAGTCATTAAACACTGTCTACCACATACAGTCATTAAACACCACATACAGTCATTAAACACTGTCTACCACATACAGTCATTAAACACTGTCTACCACATACAGTCATTAAACACTGTCTCTACATACAGTCATTAAACACTGTCTACCACAGTCATTAAACACTGTCTACCACATACAGTCATTAAACACTGTCTACATACAGTCATTAAACATACAGTCAGTCATTAAACACTGTCTACCACATACAGTCATTAAACACTGTCTACCACATACAGTCATTAAACACTGTCTACCACATACAGTCATTAAACACTGTCTACCACATACAGTCATTAAACACTGTCTACCACATACAGTCATTAAACACTGTCTAGTCATTAAACACTGTCTACAGTCATTAAACACTGTCTACCACATACAGTCATTAAACACTGTCTACCACAGTCATTAAAAACACTGTCATTAAACACCACATACAGTCATTAAACACTGTCTACTACATACAGTCATAAACAGTCATTAAACACTGTCTATTAAACACATACAGTCATTAAACACTGTCTACCACATACAGTCATTAAACACTGTCTACCACATACAGTCATTAAACACTGTCTACCACATACAGTCATTAAACACTGTCTACCACATACAGTCATTAAACACTGTCTACCACATACAGTCATTAAACACTGTCTACAGTCATTAAACACTGTCTACCACATACAGTCATTAAACACTGTCTACACATACAGTCATTAAACACTGTCACATACAGTCATTAAACACTGTCAGTCATTAAACACTGTCTACATACAGTCATTAAACACTGTCTACCACATACAGTCATTAAACACTGTCTACCACATACAGTCATTAAACACTGTCTACCACATACAGTCATTAAACACTGTCTAAACACCACATACAGTCATTAAACACTGTCTACCACATACAGTCATTAAACACTGTCTACCACATACAGTCATTAAACACTGTCTACCACATACAGTCATTAAACACTGTCTACCACATACAGTCATTAAACACTGTCTACCACATACAGTCATTAAACACTGTCTACCACATACAGTCATTAAACACTGTCTACACATACAGTCATACAGTCATTAAACACTGTCTACCACATACAGTCATTAAACACTGTCTACCATTAAACATACAGTCATTAAACACTGTCTACCACATACAGTCATAAACACTACAGTCATTAAACACTGTCTACCACATACAGTCATTAAACACTGTCTACCACATACAGTCATTAAACACTGTCATTAAACAGTCATTAAACACTGTCTACCACATACAGTCATTAAACACTGTCTACCACATACAGTCATTAAACAACACATACAGTCATTAAACACTGTCACATACAGTCATTAAACACTGTCTACCACATACAGTCATTAAACACTGTCTACCACATACAGTCATTAAACACTGTCTACCACATACAGTCATTAAACACTGTCTACCACATACAGTCATTAAACACTGTCTACCACATACAGTCATTAAACACTGTCTACCACATACAGTCACTGTCTACCACATACAGTCATTAAACACTGTCTACACATACAGTCATTAAACACTGTCTACCACATACAGTCATTAAACAGTCATTAAACACTGTCTACCACATACAGTCATTAAACACTGTCTACCACATACAGTCATTAAACACTGTCTACCACATACAGTCATTAAACACTGTCTACCACATACAGTCATTAAACACTGTCTACCACATACAGTCATTAAACACTGTCTACCACATACAGTCATTAAACACTGTCTACCACATACAGTCATTAAACACTGTCTACACATACAGTCATTAAACACTGTCTTACATACACAGTAAACACTGTCTACCACATACAGTCATTAAACACTGTCTACCACATACAGTCATTAAACACTGTCTACCACATACAGTCATTAAACACTGTCTACCACATACAGTCATTAAACACTGTCTACCACATACAGTCATTAAACACTGTCTCACATACAGTCATTAAACACTGTCTACCACATACAGTCATTAAACACTGTCTACCACATACAGTCATTAAACACTGTCTACCACATACAGTCATTAAACACTGTCTACCACATACAGTCATTAAACACTGTCTACCACATACAGTCATTAAACACTGTCTACCACATACAGTCATTAAACACTGTCTACCACATACAGTCATTAAACACTGTCTACCACATACAGTCATTAAACACTGTCTACCACATACAGTCATTAAACACTGTCTACCACATACAGTCATTAAACACTGTCTACACATACATACAGTCATTAAACAACACATACAGTAAACACTACCACATACAGTCATTAAACACTGTCTACACATACAGTCATTAAACACTGTCATTAAACACTGTCTACCACATACAGTCATTAAACACTGTCTACCACATACAGTCATTAACACTGTCTACACATACAGTCACTGTCTACCACATACAGTCATTAAACACTGTCTACCACATACAGTCATTAAACACTGTCTACCACATACAGTCATTAAACACTGTCTACCACATACAGTCATTAAACACTCTCACATACAGTCATTAAACACTGTCTACCACATACAGTCATTAAACACTGTCTACCACATACAGTCATTAAACACTGTCTACCACATACAGTCATTAAACACTGTCTACCACATACAGTCATTAAACACTGTCTACCACATACAGTCATTAAACACTGTCTACATACAGTCATTAAACAGTCATTAAACACTGTCTACCACATACAGTCATTAAACACTGTCTACCACATACAGTCATTAAACACACATACAGTCATTAAACACTGTCCACATACAGTCATTAAACACTACAGTCATTAAACACACATACAGTCATTAAACACTGTCTACCACATACAGTCATTAAACACTGTCTACCACATACAGTCATTAAACACTGTCTACAGTCACATACAGTCATTAAACACTGTCTACCACATACAGTCATTAAACACTGTCTACCACATACAGTCATTAAACACTGTCTACCACATACAGTCATTAAACACTGTCTACCACATATACAGTCATTAAACACTGTCTACCACATACAGTCAGTAAACACTGTCTACCACATACAGTCATTAAACACTGTCTACCACATACAGTCACACTGTCTACCACATACAGTCATTAAACACTGTCTACCATACAGTCATTAAACACTGTCTACCACATACAGTCATTAAACACTGTCTAACACATACAGTCATTAAACACTGTCTACCACATACAGTCATTACACTGTCTACATACAGTCACTGTCTACCACATACAGTCATTAAACACTGTCTACCACATACAGTCATTAAACACTGTCTACCACATACAGTCATTAAACACTGTCTACCACATACAGTCATTAAACACTGTCTACATACACATACAGTCATTAAACACATACAGTCATTAAACACTGTCTACCACATACAGTCATTAAACACTGTCTACCACATACAGTCATTAAAACACTGTCATTAAACACACATACAGTCATTAAACACTGTCTACCACATACAGTCATTAAACACTGTCTACCACATACAGTCATTAAACACTGTCTACCACATATTAAACAGTCATTAAACACTGTCTACCACATACAGTCATTAAACACTGTCTACCACATACAGTCATTAAACTGTCTACCACATACAGTCATTAAACACTGTCTACCACATACAGTCATTAAACACTGTCTACCACATACAGTCATTAAACAACACATACAGTCATTAAACACTGTCTACCACATACAGTCATTAAACACATACAGTCATTAAACACTGTCTACCACATACAGTCATTAAACAACACATACAGTCATTAAACACCACACATACAGTCATTAAACACTGTCTACCACATACAGTCATTAAACACTGTCTACCACATACAGTCATTAAACACTGTCTACCACATACAGTCATTAAACACTGTCTACCACATACAGTCATTAAACACTGTCTACCACATACAGTCATTAAACACTGTCTACCACATACAGTCATTAAACACTGTCTACCACATACAGTCATTAAACACTGTCTACCACATACAGTCATTAAACACTGTCTACACATACAGTCATTAAACACTGTCTACCACATACAGTCATTAAACACTGTCTACCAAACACTAAACACTGTCTAAACACTGTCACATACAGTCATTAAACACTGTCTACAGTCACATACAGTCATTAAACACTGTCTACCACATACAGTCATTAAACACTGTCTACCACATACAGTCATTAAACACTGTCTACCAGTCATTAAACACTGTCAATACAGTCATTAAACACTGTCTACCACATACAGTCATTAAACACTACCACATACAGTCATTAAACACTGTCTACCACACAGTCATTAAACACTGTCTACCACATACAGTCATTAAACACTGTCTACCACATACAGTCATTAAACACTGTCTACCACATACAGTCATTAAACACTGTCTACCACATACAGTCATTAAACACTGTCTACCACATACAGTCATTAAACACTGTCTACCACATACAGTCATTAAACACTGTCTACCACATACAGTCATTAAACACTGTCTACCACATACAGTCATTAAACACTGTCTACCACATACAGTCATTAAACACTGTCTACCACATTAAACAGTCATTAAACACTGTCTACCACATACAGTCATTAAACAACACATACAGTCATTAAACACTGTCTACCACATATTAAACACTGTCATAAACACTGTCTACATACAGTCATTAAATACAGTCATTAAACACTGTCTACCAGTCATTAAACACACATACAGTCATTAAACACTGTCTAAACACATACAGTCATTAAACACTGTCTACCACATACAGTCATTAAACACTGTCTACCACATACAGTCATTAAACACTGTCTACCACATACAGTCATTAAACACTGTCTCATACAGTCATTAAACACTGTCTACCACATACAGTCATTAAACACTGTCTACCACATAGTCATTAAACACTGTCTACCACACAGTCATTAAACACTGTCTACCACATACAGTCATTAAACACTGTCTACCACATACAGTCATTAAACACTGTCACCAAACAGTCATTAAACACTGTCTACAGTCATTAAACACATACAGTCATTAAACACTGTCTACCACATACAGTCATTAAACACTGTCTACCACATACAGTCATTAAACACTGTCTACCACATACAGTCATTAAACACTGTCTACATACAGTACAGTCATTAAACACTGTCTACCACATACAGTCATTAAACACTGTCTACCACATACAGTCATTAAACACTGTCTCTACCAGTCATTAAACACTGTCTACCACAGTCATTAAACACTGTCTACCACATACAGTCATTAAACACTGTCTACCACATACAGTCATTAAACACTGTCTACCACATACAGTCATTAAACACTGTCTACCACATACAGTCATTAAACACTGTCTACCACATACAGTCATTAAACACTGTCTACCACATACAGTCATTAAACACTGTCTACCACAACAGTCATTAAACACTGTCTACCACATACAGTCATTAAACACTGTCTACCACATACAGTCATTAAACACTGTCTACCACATACAGTCATTAAACACACATACAGTCTACCACATACAGTCATTAAACACTGTCTACATACAGTCACAGTCATTAAACACTGTCTACCACATACAGTCATTAAACACTGTCTACATACAGTCATTAAACAGTCATTAAACACTGTCTACCACATACAGTCATTAAACACTGTCTACCACATACAGTCATTAAACACTGTCTACCACATACAGTCATTAAACACTGTCTACATACAGTCACATACAGTCATTAAACACTGTCTACCACATACAGTCATTAAACACTGTCTACCACATACAGTCATTAAACACTGTCTACCACATACAGTCATTAAACACTGTCTACCACATACAGTCATTAAACACTGTCTACCACATACAGTCATTAAACACTGTCTACCACATACAGTCATTAAACACTGTCTACCACATACAGTCATTAAACACTGTCTACCACATACAGTCATTAAACACTGTCTACCACATACAGTCATTAAACACATACAGTCATTAAACACTGTCTACCACATACAGTCATTAAACACTGTCTACCACATACAGTCATTAAACACTGTCTACAGTCATTAAACACTGTCTACACATACAGTCATTAAACACTGTCTACCATACATAAACACAGTCATTAAACACTGTCTACCACATACAGTCATTAAACACTGTCTACCACATACAGTCATTAAACACTGTCTACCACATACAGTCATTAAACACTGTCTACCACATACAGTCATTAAACACACATACAGTCATTAAACACCACATACAGTCATTAAACACTGTCTACCACATACAGTCATTAAACACTGTCTACCACATACAGTCATTAAACACTGTCTACCACATACAGTCATTAAACACTGTCTACCACATACAGTCATTAAACACTGTCTACCACATACAGTCATTAAACACTGTCTACCACATACAGTCATTAAACACTGTCTACCACATACAGTCATTAAACACTGTCTACCACATACAGTCATTAAACACTGTCTATTAAACACATACAGTCATTAAACACTGTCTACCACATCTAGTCAGTCATTAAACACTGTCATTAAACACTGTCTACACATACATAAACAGTCACCACAAAGTCACTGTCTACCACATACAGTCATTAAACACTGTCTACCACATACAGTCATTAAACACTGTCTACCACATACAGTCATTAAACACTGTCTACCACATACAGTCATTAAACACTGTCTACCACATACAGTCATTAAACACTGTCTACAGTCATTAAACACTGTCATTAAACACTGTCACATACAGTCATTAAACACTGTCTACCACATACAGTCATTAAACACTGTCTACCACATACAGTCATTAAACATTAAACACTGTCTACCACATACAGTCATTAAACACTGTCTACCACATACAGTCATTAAACACTGTCTACCACATACAGTCATTAAACACTGTCAGTCATTAAACACCACATACAGTCATTAAACACTGTCTACCACATACAGTCATTAAACACTGTCTACCACATACAGTCATTAAACACTGTCTACCACATACAGTCATTAAACACTGTCTACAGTCACATACAGTCATTAAACACTGTCTACCACATACAGTCATTAAACACTGTCTACCACATACAGTCATTAAACACTGTCATTAAACACCACATACAGTCATTAAACACTGTCTACCACATACAGTCATTAAACACTGTCATACATACAGTCAGTCATTAAACACTGTCTACAGTCATTAAACACAGTCATACAGTCATTAAACAACACTGTCTAAACACTGTCACATACAGTCATTAAACACTGTCTACACATTACAGTCATTAAACACTGTCTAGTCATTAAACATACAGTCATTAAACACTGTCTACCACATACAGTCATTAAACACTGTCTACCACATACAGTCATTAAACACTGTCTACCACATACAGTCATTAAACACTCATTAAACACTGTCTACCACATACAGTCATTAAACACTGTCTACCACATACAGTCATTAAACACTGTCTACCACATACAGTCATTAAACACTGTCTACCACATACAGTCATTAAACACTGTCTACCACATACAGTCATTAAACACTGTCTACCACATACAGTCATTAAACACTGTCTACCACATACAGTCATTAAACACTGTCTACCACATACAGTCATTAAACACTGTCTACCACATACAGTAATTAAAAACGGTCTACCACATAGTCATTAAACACTGTCTACCACGTACAGTCATTAAACACTGTCTACAGTCATTAAACACTGTCTACACATACAGTCATTAAACACTGTCTACCACATACAGTCATTAAACACTGTCTAAACAGTCATTAAACACATACAGTCATTAAACACTGTCTACCACATACAGTCATTAAACACTGTCTACATTAAACACACATTAAACACTGTCTACCACAGTCATTAAACACTGTCTACCACATACAGTCATTAAACACTGTCTACCACATACAGTCATTAAACACTGTCTACCACATACAGTCATTAAACACTACAGTCATTAAACACTGTCTACCACATACAGTCATTAAACAGTCATTAAACACTGTCTACCACATACAGTCATTAAACACTGTCTACCACATACAGTCATTAAACACTGTCTACCACATACAGTCATTAAACACTGTCTACCACATACAGTCATTAAACACTGTCTACCACATACAGTCATTAAAACACTGTCATTAAACCACATACAGTCATTAAACACTGTCTACCACATACAGTCATTAAACACTGTCTACCACATACAGTCATTAAACACGTCTACCACATACAGTCATTAAACACTGTCTACCACATACAGTCATTAAACACTGTCTACCACATACAGTCATTAAACACTGTCTACCACATACAGTCATTAAACACTGTCTACCACATACATACACTGTCACATACAGTCATTAAACACTGTCTACCACATACAGTCATTAAACACTGTCTACCACATACAGTCATTAAACACTGTCTACCAGTCATTAAACACATACAGTCATTAAACACTGTCTACCACATACAGTCATTAAACACTGTCTACCACATACAGTCATTAAACACTGTCTACCACATACAGTCATTAAACACTGTCTAAACCACATACAGTCATTAAACACTGTCTACCACATACAGTCATTAAACACTGTCTACACATACAGTCATAAACAGTCTACCACATACAGTCATTAAACACTGTCTACCACATACAGTCATTAAACACTGTCTACCACATACAGTCATTAAACACTGTCTACCACATACAGTCATTAAACACTGTCTACCACATACAGTCATTAAACACTGTCTACCACATACAGTCATTAAACACTGTCTACCACATACAGTCATTAAACACTGTCTACCACATACAGTCATTAAACACTGTCTACCACATACAGTCATTAAACACTACAGTCATTAAACCACATACAGTCATTAAACACTGTCTACCACATACAGTCATTAAACACTGTCTACCACATACAGTCATTAAACACTGTCTACCACAGTCATTAACACATACAGTCATTAAACACTGTCTACCACAGTCATAAACAGTCATTAAACACTGTCTACCACATACAGTCATTAAACACTACACATACAGTCATTAAACAGTCATTAAACACTGTCTACCACATACAGTCATTAAACACTGTCTACCACATACAGTCATTAAACACTGTCTACCACATACAGTCATTAAACACTGTCTACCACATACAGTCATTAAACACTGTCATACAGTCATTACCACATACAGTCATTAAACACTGTCTACCACATACAGTCATTAAACACTGTCTACCACATACAGTCATTAAACACTGTCTACCACATACAGTCATTAAACACTGTCTACCACATACAGTCATTAAACACTGTCTACCACATACAGTCATTAAACACTGTCTACCACATACAGTCATTAAACACTGTCTACCACATACAGTCATTAAACACTGTCTAAACACCACATACAGTCATTAAACACTGTCTACCACATACAGTCATTAAACACTGTCTACCACATACAGTCATTAAACACTGTCTACCACATACAGTACAGTCATTAAACACTGTCTACCACATACAGTCATTAAACACTGTCTACCACATACAGTCATTAAACACTGTCATAGTCATTAAACACTGTCTACCACATACAGTCATTAAACACATACAGTCATTAAACACTGTCTACCACATACAGTCATTAAACACTGTCTACCACATACAGTCATTAAACACTGTCTACCACATACAGTCATTAAACACTGTCTACCACATACAGTCATTAAACACTGTCTACCACATACAGTCATTAAACACTGTCTACCACATACAGTCATTAAACACTGTTAAACACTGTCTACCACATACAGTCATTAAACACTGTCTACCACATACAGTCATTAAACACTGTCTACCACACAGTCATTAAACAGTCATTAAACATTAAACTGTCTACCACATACAGTCATTAAACACTGTCTACCACATACAGTCATTAAACACTGTCTACCACATACAGTCATTAAACACTGTCTACCACATACAGTCATTAAACACTGTCTACCACATACAGTCATTAAACACTGTCTACCACATACAGTCATTAAACACTGTCTACCACATACAGTCATTAAACACTGTCTACCACATACAGTCATTAAACACTGTCTACCACTTACAGTCATTAAACACTGTCACATACAGTCATTAAACACTGTCTACCACATACAGTCATTAAACACTGTCTACCACATACAGTCATTAAACACTGTCTACATACAGTCATTAAACATACAGTCATTAAACACTGTCTACCACATACAGTCATTAAACACTGTCAGTCATTAAACACTGTCTACCACATACAGTCATTAAACACTGTCTACCACATACAGTCATTAAACACTGTCTACCACATACAGTCATTAAACACTGTCTACCACATACAGTCATTAAACACTGTCACCACATACAGTCATTAAACACTGTCTACCACATACAGTCATTAAACACTGTCTACCACATACAGTCATTAAAACACACATACAGTCTACCACATACAGTCATTAAACACTGTCTACCACATACAGTCATTAAACACTGTCTACCACATACAGTCATTAAACACTGTCTACCACATACAGTCATTAAACACTGTCTACCACATACAGTCATTAAACACTGTCTACCACATACAGTCATTAAACACTGTCTACCACATACAGTCATTAAACACTGTCTACCAGTCATTAAACATACAGTCATTAAACACTGTCTACCACTACCACATACAGTCATTAAACACTGTCTACCACATACAGTCATTAAACACTGTCTACCACATACAGTCATTAAACACTG